>NC_041384.1:69113244-69124651 GCF_002162155.2 Triticum dicoccoides | reverse complement strand
GCGCTGGTGGCCCGCGCGTCGTCCAGAAGGAGAAATGATGGGTGCGGCGAGGAGTTGGCTGGGGGCAGGGGAAGAAGGTGGGCAGGGGTGGGTAGGTGCTCCGGGGGTGGGGGAGAGGGTAAGAAGGGGGTGGGGCTGGTTTTGCTTTTTATGTTAGCAATCGCAAGGATTGGGGTGTTAGCAGAATAAGGTTAGGTGTTATCAGAATAAGACTCTTAAGGGTGTTATCATAATAGACCCATCCTATATATATATATGTCCATTCACGACATCTAGCACCCGTACACTCTGGTACGGCCAATACGCTAGGGGCTTAAGCATACCCCATAATACGGCGTGAGAAGTCCAAACACTTTCGACAGTGTGGCACCCCGAACTTATAGCATTATATGCATCAACGCCGAATCATGTCTTGGGTCAATAGTTGGGTTTGCCCGGCTCCCATGTTTTGGTACCTTACATTCCGCTATATAGGCTAAGGTAGCACTGGGAGAACTACTGCGATTGTGCCCCGGTTCTGCTGGCTAAGCACCTCAGTAGAGAAAGCTAAAATTGACTGTCATGATAAGGCGAGAGAATGGTCGCTGTTCGAGAGGTTTCAAGTCCCTAAAGACTTATGCCGCTTAGAGCGAGGAGTCGGCCCTGTCCGGCTTAAGGCGTGTATTGCGCCCCGAATTTGGCCTTCCGAATACTAGGGGCTTCGCCGAAATTTAAAATTATAAAATTATATGGCCAAGTGAGAGTGATAACGCATTATAGTCCGATTGCCTTGTTCGTTGTGCTGAGCACCTCCCTCGAATGACCCAAAAATGGGAACAAGAGTGCTTTGGTTTATCCTGAACACTCCAGCACTCGTGGCGTGGGGGCAGAAGCCGACGACTAGCCATCTCTCAGATTTGATAAACAGCCGAACAGAAGGTAATATTTTAAATTCAGACAAGCGTTGCATAGCGCATATGAACAAGTTTTCATAATACAGGATTACACGAGCAAGTTTATTCAAATATTACATCTTTCGCACACTCGTCCGCTACAAGATGGGCAGCCTTCAGGACACCCTCATAGTACATCTCGGGGTGGCGATGCTCCTTGCCCTGCGGCGGCCCCTCCTTCACCAGCTTCACGGCGTCCATCTTAGCCCAGTGCACCTTCGCACGGGCGAAAGCCCGGCGTGCACCTTCGATGCAGACAGACTGCTTGATGACTTCCAGCCATGGGCAGGCATCCACAAGCCGTCTCACCAGGCCGAAGTAGCTATTGGGAAAGGCGTCACCAGGCCACATCCGGACTATAAAGCCTTTCATGGCCTGTTCGACTGCCTTATGCAGCTCGACCAGTTGCTTCAGCTGGTCGCTCAAAGGCATCGGGTGTTCGGTCTCAGTATACTGAGACCAGAACAACTTCTCCATTGAGCTTCCCTCCTCGGCCTGGTAAAACTGTGCGGCATCCGACACGCTGCGGGGCAAATCTGCGAATGCTCCTGGAGAGCTCCGGATTCGGGTAAGTAACAAGTAATTTACTTTCACATGCTTGCTTTGCATATAGAATGCCTTACCCGCCGCTATCTTCCTCATCACATCAATCTCCTGGAGAGCCTTTTGGGCTTCAGCCTTGGCACTCTTTGCACTCTCAAGGGCCGCGGCAAGCTCAGACTCTCGCGTATTCAAGTCAAGCTCCAATGCCTCGTGCTTCGTCACGAGAGTGTGGAGCTCTTGCTGCACCTCGACCACCTGTGCCTCTTGTTTTCCCACTCGGTGCTCCTGGGCCGCTTTGTTTTCGGCCTCGGCTAGCGCTTGCTTCAGGGTTGCCACTTCGGTCGTGGCCCCTGGCAGATTAAAGATGATCCTGTCATTTTGCAATTGCATCGCTTTTATATATATACATATCTACAGACTAGGTATTACTTACCTTTGTTCTCCTCGAGCTGCCTCTTGGCAAGGCCGAGCTCTTTCTTGGACCCTTCGAGGTCCTGCTTCAGTACGGCAACCTCCGCAGTCAGTGCGGCAGAGGCCAGCAGTGAAGCCTGCATACGCATATAGACATACTTATATTAGACTCCTGCAGATATTAGTTGATCCTCTATTCGGCTTTTCTTTTTGAACACCAAACAGAGCATCAGGGGCTACTGTCTATGCGGTAATATTTTTCCTATATTTCAAATACTTACCTCAAAGCCTGTTAGAAGGCTGGCACAGGCTTCAGTCAGTCCACTCTTGGCGGACTGAACCTTCTGGATCACCGCACTCATAATAGTGCGGTGCTCTTCGTCGATGGAAGCGCTGCGAAGCGCTCCCAGCAGATTGTCCGGTGCCTCTGGATGGACAGAGGTCACCGGCACGGGCGCCTTGCCCCTTTTGAAAGGAGGCCACATGCCCGAGTCCGGAACCACTGGGGGTTCCGGCGCAGTGTTCGGCTGAAGGCCGAACTCGAATCCCTCGGGAGCCTTACCCCATCTGCTCCCGGGGTCCGGAAGGTCGCCTTGAGGCGCCTTCAGGACTGTCTCCCCTCGACCCGGTTCCTCTCAAGATAGCACCTCGGCATTGTCCGTAGGGCAAGGGGAGGTGGCGGTCAGAAGTGGATCGCTATCCATATCCGATGAGTCCAAGGAGCCGCCCGACGAAGATATGCCGATACGGACTTGGGGCGGTCTGCATAATCATATTCGATGTTAGGAGAAGCAGTGCATCAAAGGTATGCTATGAGTTACTCTGGTATCCGAATACTTACGACTTCGCCAGGGGCATGGCCCTGAGCAGCCACTCGTCTTCATCTTCGGCGACGGTGGTGGAATAGTCTGGAAGGAGAGTCCTTCCCTTCTTGGACCCTTCGCCCCCCCCCAGTTGGGGCGGCCTTCCTTTTCTTGTCTCCCCCGGCTAAAGAGGGAGCATCTTCATCTTCCTCCTCATCTTCGGGGGAGGAGTGCGTCGCGGTGTCATCAGACGATGAACCCGATATCACGTGGCGCCGGGAACTCTTTCGGGTTCCCTTGGCCTTCTTCTTGGTCTTCTCCGGCACCTTGTATGGAGCCGGAGTCAGCATCTCCGTCAGGAGAGCATCCGCCGTGTCTTCGGGCAGAGGGGCCGGACAGTCGATCTTCTCCGATGCCCCCACCCACTCCTATCAAAGGCATGGGAGCTCAGACCCCGCGTGTGGCTAAGCTATGGGAAGTAAAAAATGCTACCAGATGTACAAAACTTACCGGATTCGCAGGGCTCTTCGCGCTTAGCCCGCGGTCCTCGGTGAGAGAGGGAGGGACCTCGGCACCCTTGAACAGCACCCTCCAGACGTCCTTGTGCGTCGTGTCGAAGAGCTTGCTCAAAGTCTGGTGCTGGGCCGGGTCGAACTCCCACAAGTTGAAATCCCGTTGTTGACACGGGAGGATCTGGCGGAAGAGCATGACCTGGACTATGTTGACAAGCTTGAGCTTCTTGCTTGCCATATTCCGGATACATTTCTGGAGTCCGTCCAGCTCCACCGATGAACCCCAGGATAGGCCCTTCTCTTTCCAGGAGGTGAGCCGCGTGGGGATTTCGGATCAAAACTCGGGGGCCGCCACCCAGTTGGTGTCGCGCGGCTCGGTGATGTAGAACCACGCCGATTGCCACCCCTTTATGGTCTCCATGAAGGAGCCTTCAAGCCATATAACATTGGGCATCTTGCCCACCATGGCTCCGCCGCATTCTGCTTGTTGGCCTCCGACCACCTTCGGCTTGATATTGAAGGTCTTCAGCCACATGTCGAAGTGGGGCCGGATGCAGAGGAAAGCCTCACACATGATGATGAACGCCGAAATGTCTAGGATGAAGTTCAGGGCTAGATCATGAAAGTCTAGCCCGTAGTAGAACATAAGACCACGGACGAATGGATGGAGGGGAAACCCCAGTCCGCGGAGGAAGTGGTGGAGGAAAACTACCCTCTTGTGAGGTTCCGGGGTAGGAACAATCTGCCCCGCAGCGGGCAGCCGATGCGCGATATTCACGGCTAAGTATCCGGCTCCGCGCAGCTTCTTGATGTGTCCCTCTGTAACGGAGGAAGCCATCCATTTGCCTCCCGCTCCGGACATGTTTGGAGAAGGTTGAGGAGAAGGATGTGGACTTGGGCGTTGGAGCTCGAGTGTGCGAGAATGGATGAGCAAGGAGGAAGAAGGTGTGGGAATAAAAAGGATAAACCTTATCCCTTTATAAGGGCGGTCGAAACTATGCACCCCCACTAGCCTGGTAAAACTCGCTTATCCTCCAAGCGCCGTAATTGATGGCGCGGTTAGGTTACCCACACCCGTATTGATGAGAATCCCGTAATAAGGGGGACACGATCTCTGCTTTGACAAGACGTGTCAAGAAACTGCCTCGCGTTATGTGCGGGGCTAGTTAAAGAAAAACGGTTCAAATGATCACCGCGCCATGGCATGATGTCATGTTGCCAAGACGTGTCAGCAGATTAGATTTGTGGAAATATTATTCTCTCTACGGTGGTATGTGGAACTTATTTTGCAGGGTCGGACACTATCCTTTTATTCGAACTCTTTTGTGGTGTATCCGGAGGAGGAACCTGCCTTGCAATGCTGAAGACAATACTGCGCGCCGGACTCATCGTCATTGAAGCCTGGTTCAGGGGCTACTGAGGGAGTCCTGGATTAGGGGGTCTCCGAACAGCCGGACTATATCCTTTGGCCGGACTGTTGGACAATGAAGATACAAGATTGAAGACTTCGTCTCGTGTCCGGATGGGACTCTACTTGGCGTGGAAGGCAAGCTAGGCAATACGGATATGTATATCTCCTCCTTTGTAACCGACCTTGTGTAACCCTAGCCCCCTCCGGTGTCTATATAAACCGGAGGGTTTTAGTTCGTAGGACAACATACAATCATACCATAGGCTAGCTTCTAGGGTTTAGCCTCTCCGATCTCGTGGTAGATCAACTCTTGTAATACTCATATCATCAAGAATAAATCAAGCAGGACGTAGGGTTTTACCTCCATCAAGAGGGCCCGAACCTGGGTAAAACATCGTGTCCCCTGCCTCCTGTTACCATCCGCCTTAGACGCACAGTTCGGGACCCCCTATCCGAGATCCGCGGGTTTTGACACCGACAGTCTTCTCCACATAACGCCCTCATTATATTCTATTCCACCCATAGTGCTATATCCATGGCTCACGCTCATGTATTGCGTGAAAGTTGAAAAGGTTTGAGATTACTAAAGTATGAAATAATTGCTTGGCTTGTCATCGGGGTTGTGCATGATGAGAGCATTCTTGTGTGACGAAAATGGAGCATGACCAAACTATATGATTTTGTAGGGATGAACTTTCTTTGGCCATGTTATTTTGAGAAGACATGATTGCTTAGTTAGTATGCTTGAAGTATTATTGTTTTTATGTCAATATTAAACTTTTGTCTTGAATCTTATGGATCTGAATATTCTTGCTACAATAAAGAGAAATACATGATGAATATGTTAGGTAGCATTCCACATCAAAAATTCTGTTTTTATCATTTACCTACTCGAGGACGAGCAGGAATTAAGCTTGGGGATGCTGATACGTCTCCAACGTATCTATAATTTTTGATTGTTCCATGCTATTATATTATCTGTTTTGGATGTCTATGGGCGTTATTAAACACTTTTATATTATTTTTGGGACTAACCTATTAACCCAGAGCCCTGTGGCAGTTTCTGTTTTTTCCTTGTTTTAGAGTATTGCAGAAATGGAAAATCAAACGGAGTCCAATTGACCTGAAACTTCACGGAACTTATTTTTGGACCAGAAGAAGCCCACGGAATATCGGAGATGGACCAGGAGAGTCCCGGGCTGCCCACGAGGGTGGGGAGCGCCCACCCCCCTAGGCGTGCCTGGGCGCGCCCCCTGCCTCGTGGACAGCCCGGAGGTCCACTGACGTACTTCTTCCTCCCATATATACCCATATACCCTAAAAACTTCGGGAGCAGAATAGATCGGGAGTTCCGCCGCCAGAAGCCTCCGTAGCCACCGAAAACCAATCTAGACCCGTTCCGACACCCTGCCGGAGGGGGGGGATCTCTCTCCGGTGGCCATCTTCATCATCCCGGTGCTCTCCATGACGAGGAGGGAGTGGTTCTCCCTCGCGGCTGAGGGTATGTACCAGTAGCTATGTGTTTGATCTCTCTCTCTCTCGTGTTCTTGAGGTGGTACGATCTTGATGTATCGCGAGCTTTGCTATTATAGTTGGATCTTATGATGTTTCTCCCCCTCTACTCTCTTGTAATGGATTGAGTTTTCCCTTTGAAGTTATCTTATCGGATTGAGTCTTTAAGGATTTGAGAACACTTGATGTATGTCTTGCGTGGGATATCCGTGGTGACAATGGGTTATTCTATTGATCCACTTGATGTATGTTTTGGTGATCAACTTGCGGGTTCCGTGACCTTGGGAATCTATGCATAGGGGTTGGCACACGTTTTTGTCTTGACTCTCCGGTAGAGTCTTTGGGGCACTCTTTGAAGTACTTTGTGTTGGTTGAATAGATGAATCTGAGATTGTGTGATGCATATCGTATAATCATACTCACGGATACTTGAGGTGAAATTGGAGTATCTAGGTGACATTAGGGTTTTGGTTGATTTGTGTCTTAAGGTGTTATTCTAGTACGAACTCTAGGGCTGTTTGTGACACTCATAGGAATAGCCCAACGGATTGATTCGAAAGAATAACTTTGAGGTGGTTTCGTACCCTACCATAATCTCTTCGTTTGTTCTCCGCTATTAGTGGCTTTGGAGTGACTCTTTGTTGCATGTTGAGGGATAGTTATGTGATTCAATTATGTTATTATTGTTGAGAGAACTTGCACTAGTGAAAGTATGAACCCTAGGCCTTGTTTCAACGCATTGCAATACCGTTTAGCTCACTTTTATCATTAGTTACCTTGCTGTTTTTATATTTTCAGATTACAAATGCCTATATCTACCATCCATATTGCACTTGTATCACCATATCTTCGCCGAACTAGTGCACCTATACAATTTACATTGTATTGGGTGTGTTGGGGACACAAGAGACTCTTTGTTATTTGGTTGCAGGGTTGCTTGAGAGAGACCATCTTCATCCTACGCCTCCTACGGATTGATAAACCTTAGGTCATCCACTTGAGGGAAATTTGCTACTGTCCTACAAACCTCTGCACTTTGAGGCTCAACAACGTCTACAAGAAGAAGGTTGTGTAGTAGACATCACTGACGCAGCCGGACGCGGCCGCGGCCGCACATGCGCTGGCGGCGTAGGCGGTCTAGGACTCCAATGCGGCCTAGTGCATGTCCTATGCACCGCTGGTCAACTTTTAGGGCCGCACGTTGCAGGTGGATAGTGACGGGCTATCCACGTCCATGATTAACCTCATATCCACCGGTGCCGGCGACAGACAGGTCGCTGACTCCTCCGAGAATGAGTAGGGCATAAGAGGCGGCAGGGCATTGTGTCTCAAGTAGGTCGGTCCGTCTCGCATGTTGTACTCTTCCTCACCGGAATCTGCACCTCGACTTCATGGGTGTTGAACCCCGCTGCCATTCATGGAGAACGTGATCGCCAATGCGGAATACAAAGGAAGTGGGGAAACGTCGGCCGCCGTAGGTAGGGTTAGGGCCGGGCCGCCTTTTTTTGTTCTAAATGTTTGAAATGTAATGAAAAATGTTTGAAATGTTATGAATTTTGTCCGGTTTATATGAAAATCCATCGTGTTTGCATGAATTTCATTCGGTTAGTTCAAACAATGATTGAAATGTATACAGATAGCGTTGGATGGCCACCTTTCGCATATGTGTCCACGGACTACTCCCTACTTGTCCGCGAACGGATGCGGAGCAAATTTGCGGGTCAGCGACTCAGCATGAAGATGCGCTTAGTCTATAATGCTAAAAAAATCTGTACTATGCAAACTTAGTCTATAAAGTGTTCAAATCATACGTGTAAAATTTGCTCGCCTATGTTTTGGATGCTCTATGCGTCAAAATGTCGACCTGAGCCAGCCTAATTACAGTTACTAGCATCCCTAGTAGCGAGTATAAATTATGGAACCCACTCCTCCTCCTTGGCTTGACTGAAGTGGCCGGCAGGAGAGACGCTTATGCTACGTTACTGCATGCATGGGACTGCACTGAGATTCCTTTCTTGCAGGTCAAGGGAATTTCCATTTTCGGCAAGCTGTGCCAGCCATGACCAGCTACTTCAGGAAGGAAAACCACATCCTCGTCATCTGATTTGATTACCGAGATTCTGTCCTTTTGATTTCTTCCCCCCTGCATACCCGTACGTGTCGTGCAAAAATCCATTAGCCTAGATGCAATAGATGGTAGTGTTAGGTATATGTAAAAGAGTAGTGCTAGATAGGAATTTATTTTCGTATGTCCAAATCACACAGTAGTAGAGGACAATTCATACGATGGCATTCTCAATTGAAGGTCGTACATGGTACACCATGTTTCTTCACACGGCCGGGGGATTTGGACCCGCTATTGCTGGTGTCTGTGCTAATTTCTGTCAGACTATGGAGGTTCTCCTAATTCGCCAATTTGACCGCCACAATGTCGGATGGTCGTGATCGTCAAGCGCAAAGCGAGTGCAGCACCGCTCTCCGGGTCAACCAATGGATGTGGTTGATGGCTCGCAAAAGAAAGGATGGCTGGCGAAATGAGTTTTTTGCCCTCTATGTCTATTTAAGTGTTCTTGGATGAGAGAGTTTTGGTCCAATCTCCAAGCTGCTTTGGTTGACCAAATTTCAATCTTTGAAACCTAAAATTAGCAGCCGGCGGACTCCATCATTGAATGAATGACAAAATTGACCGCGGGGCTGGGCAAATGTTAGCACAAAGGGATTCGATCTCTAACCCATATAGTATGTTGGGAAGTTTGGAGGGAAAGAAACAGACGCATCTTCAACAGAAAGAGAGGTCGGACAGCGCCATGATTATCCGCCTCAAGGGCAAGATTGCCATTTTGCAAATGGGTGGCAGTGGCATCCCCTTTGATCCCGGCTAAACCTATTGGGTTCGGGCTGGGGGCTGTGCAAAGTGCAGCCTCTGGTGGTTGGGTTGAGGCTAGTCCCATCTCTTATATATAGAGCTCCCCTCTAATCAAGACAAAGAAGAAAAAGGAAGGCTCGATCAGGCCTTTAGCCATCAAAATATTTCCTCGGTTTAGTTTTCCTCGATACAGGTGTTTGGAGCTAAGATCGTTACAAGAGGGTCTGAGCAGCGGTACGGCCAAGGTTGTCAGAATCATGATTCTGTTATACGATTCTACGACTTTACGATCCAAACTAACCCCCATGATTCTACGATTTTAGTTCTTAGAATCTACGTTTCTACGATCCTGATAGTGAAGATTCTATGATTTGTGATCCTACATCGAGGCTCCGATCCGATTCAAAATCATGATTCTGACAACCTTGGATACGGCATAATATTTTCTAAATTTTCTTTATGTGTATTTCTAAGGTGTTAATCGCATATCTTAGTGCTGATTTATCACAATGATAAAGCTTCATTAGCTCGGCGAGATTGCTAGGCTCAACAGGGCTTGTCAAGCATTGAGTTCATACCCAGTAACATATAAGTACATATTATCAATGTCAAGATAATGATGACATCTTTTCTTCTGTTCATCAAATCTCGAAAAGTTGATATCACCTTTCCGAAACCATGAAGACAACTTATGGATTAATGTTACTGGTTTTCTTACTCTCTGTTGCATGTTCGGCGGTGTTTATGAATCCACAACGTAAGTTAACTGCATATTCAGATTCCAATTTGTGCGTGCTCAAGCCGCAATATGTTCCGCTCCACTTCCTCTCTTGCAATATTCAGAAATTATGGAACCCACTCCTCCTCCCCGGCTTGACTAAAGTGGCCGGCAGGAGAGACGCGTATGCTACGTTACTATGTGCATGGCACTGCACCAAGATTCCGTACTTGTACGTCAAGGGAATTTCCGTTTTTGGCAAGCCGTGCCAGCCATGGCCAGCTACTTCAGGAAGGAACACCACATCGTCGTCATCTGATTTGATTACCGAGATTTTGTTCTTTTGATTTCTTCCCCCTTGCCTACTCACGCATGTCGTGCAGAAATCCATTAGCCTAGATGCAGTAGGTGATAGTGTTAGGTAGATGTAAAAGAGTAGTGCTAGATAGGAATTTCTTTTGTTATGTCCAAATCACACAGTAGGAGAGGAGAATTCATACGATGGCATTCTCAATTGAAGGTCGTACACGGGACACCATGTTTCTTCGCACGGCCGGGGGATTTGAACCCGCTATTGCTGGTGTTTCGTGTTAATTTCTGTCAAACTACGAAGGTTCTCCTAATTCTCTAATTTGACCGCCACAATGTCGGATGGTCGTGATCGTCAAGCGCAAAGCGAGTACGACACCGCTCTCCGGGTCAATCAACGGATGCGGTTGATGGCTCGCAAAAGAAAATATGGCTGGGGAAATGAATTTTTCTACCCTCTGTGTATGTTTAAGTTTTCTTGGACGAGAGAGCTTTGGTCCAATCTCCAAGCTGCTTTTAGTGACCAAATTTCAATCTTTTAAACCTAAAATTTGCAGCCGACGGACTCTATCATTGGATGAATGATAAAATTGACCGTTGGGCTGGGCAAATGTTCGCACAAAGGGATTCAACCTCTGACCCATCTAATATGTTGGGAAGTTTGGAGGGAAAGAAACAGACGCATTTTCGACGAAAAGAGAGGTCTGTAAGCGCCATGATTATCCACCTCAAGGACGAGATTGCCATTTGGCAAATGGGTGGCATTGGCGTCCCCTTTGATCCCGGCTGAACCTATTTGGTTCAGACTGGGGGCTATGCAAAGTGCAGCCTCTGGTGGCTGGGTTGAGGCTAGTCCCATCTCTTATATATAGAGCTCCACTCTAATCACGACATATAAGAAAAAGGAAGGGTCGATCAGGCCTTTGGCCATCAAAATATCTCCTCAGTTTAGTTCTCCTCGATACATGTGTTTGGAGCTAAGATCGTTAGAAGAGGGTCTGAGCAGTGGTACGGTATAATGTTTTCTAAATTTTCATTATGTGTATTTATGAGATGTTAATCGCAGATCTTAGTGCTGATTTATCACAAGGATAAAGCTTCATTAGCTTGGCAGGATTGCTAGGCTCAAGAGCGCTTGTCAAGCATTGAGTTCATGCCCAGTAATGTATAAGTACATATTATCAATCTCCAGATAATGATGACATCTTTTATTCTGTTTATCTGATCCCAAAAAGTTGATATCAGCTTTCCGAAACCATGAAGACAACTTATGGATTAATCTTATTAGTTTTCTTACTCTCTGTATGTTCGGCGGTGTTCATGAATCCACAACGCAAGTTAACTGCATATTCAGATTCTAATTTGTGTGTGTTCAAGCCGCAATATGTTC
>NC_041384.1:69096711-69113008 GCF_002162155.2 Triticum dicoccoides | reverse complement strand
AGGTCCCCTAGTAGCCAAATAATCTTATTAATTTTATACTTCCTCTGTAAACAAATATTTCCTGGGCACATGTCCGAGTGAGGAAGTGTGGACACATGTCCGATGGCATTGAAACCCAATTTCATTCTCAAGGTACAAACCGTGCTTGCCAGACCAGACCACCTTTCAGAGAAATGATATATTGAGGAATTTCAGAGTTGTGATATGCCTTTTCCTTGAAATTCTATTAGATACGTGACAGATCCTCCTACAGTCGTGGTGTCCTAGATGACTGGCGTGGGCCTCTAACGGATCCATGTGGTACTATTGCTCGTGTCATGTGTGAAGATGCTGAGATCATTTCAATGTAAGTGAAGCCTAATCATCTCAGTTGTCGAACATTAATTAATCTGTTCCTGCCCAAGGCAGCTACAGGAAGCTTGTGTTACATCCTTTGAACATAAGGGAGATTTCAAGTAATGTTTTATACCATGTTACATTACGTTATAGGAAGCTTACGTTACATAAGGCAGCTATAGGAAGCTTACGTTATGTTACGTCTTTGAGTAAAATATATGTCCTTCACATGTTTGATACCAAGTTTTCCTTGGACAAAAAGATTTCAGTTGGATTGCACTTTTCTCATGCTCTACTATTGCTACAACATTATTGCAAGTTTTTCAACGTATTGTGGGCTTCACCCTCTCTCACTAGATGGAAAGTGCGGCTTGCCGCACCCCGCACCCCTGCCGGGTGCGGTCACACGTACACAACCTGACACGGTAGGTCAGGTTTCAACTTTGATAGGTTGACATGATGTAAGGGAAATGTGCGCATGTTTAGAACAGCATACCAAAAGCAAAAAAGAATTGCATCACACAATAACTTATTTACAATGCAGTAACAGTTATATCCAACTTGCTAGAACACGATTCATATACGATTCAGTCTGTTACACGATTAGCAAAGCACGATGGTAGCACCCACCTAGTCCACTACTGGCTATGCAAAATATATTCCACATACTGAAGGAAATATAGACCATTGATGCCATCATTTGAATTTCTGAAAGAAAGAGATAGGAGGACTAAGCCCTAATAACAGTGATGGTTTGGTTAATTACATCACTTTGAGGATGTCATAGAAAATATCACATGATATACCAAAAGCAAGTCCTAACAGTAGCCTAAGAGAACAGATATATAGTGTTCTTCTATGTCGTATGGGTAGTGTATCTGATAGCTCTGTCTGAAGATCTTGCTTGTCGAGGTGTTCTCTGAAAGACCCGTTGATAGAATTCTAAAGAGATGAGTGAACCTAGAATGGAAATAAATAAAATTTTGCAACCCAAAAGAGTATATCCACAAGCATGGCACAAGAAGCACAACATTGCTAAAAAATGTCTTCCTAGTTTTAATGGAGGTACCGCCAAAAGTAGGCATGAAATCTCAAATCAAAACACCATGAAGCAAACCTTAAAAATAAATATTTGTAGTAGACATAAGATTAGCCATGGTAGCTAGCTAGACAAATCCATGACCCCCTAATCATCTATACAAAAGTCCTCCCCACCTCACTCTCTACTTCCTATTCTTCATGTTGGCTCTAACCAGGGTGGCACACCAGTCAGCACCTCAAAGGGGCCAAACACAACTAGGCCATGAAGCAGCAAGAAGAAAGAAATGTACAAAACACTTTCAAGCAGGAGGAGATTTAAAATGGAGCAGCAAATGCTAATAAATAGGAGAAGATTGTTACCGACCATATGTGCCCTACATTGAGGTGAATGCCTGCTCTAGTAGTGGATGTGGTGTGAATCTTTAGAAATGCTCATAGCATTCCGAACTCCTACAAAATAATTCACATATTTTTTCTTCAGCATAAAATGGGGGATGCATTTAGAATAACTCGCGGGATAGATGAGCGCAAAGGAAAATACAATTTAGTATCTATAAGGAAGAAATCAGTTGCATGTCCTTTTGTTGCTTTCTTACTGTCGATAAGATGGATAGATATAGATTCTAGGCATGTCTACTCTAATGTTGTTTCATCTAATACTCATAATATATCATCGAAGAGCCACCGCAAGGTCATGCTCTTCATCCAAAGCATCAAGTGCATTCTGACGTATCGTCTCATTATTAGCTTCAACATAAGCCGCCACTCTAGGCGATTCATGACGGATGTCACTTGGGAGAACCACTTTTGCACCATAGACCATGAAGAAAGGCGTATATCCTGTTGACCTATTAGGGGTGGTGTTGATACTCCAAAGCACTGAAGGTAGTTCCTCAACCCAACAACCCGGTGTTTGCTCCAAAGGAACCATAAGCCGGGGCTTGATGCCTCTCAAAATTTCTTAGTTAGTGTTTTCTGCTTGACCATTAGACGGTGGATGAGCCACGGAAGAAACATCAAGACGGATATGCTCTCTTTGACAAAACTCCTTCATAGCACCTTTAGACAGATTAGTACCATTGTCAGTAATGATACTGTGAGGATAACCAAAATAGAAGATCAACTTTTAAACAAACTGAACTGTAGTCTCCGCATCACACTTGCTGACTGGCTTTGCCTCAATCCACTTGGTAAACTTGTCAACTGCCACCAAAAGGTGGGTCTTCTTATCCTTAGACCTCTTTAATGGCCCAACCATATCAAGCCCCCAAACTGCAAACAGCCAAGTTATTAGGATCATACGCAATTCTTGAGCCGGCACATGAGCTTGTCTGGAATTTTTTTGACATCCATCACACTTGCTTACGATATCCTCTACATCAGCATGAGTTGTTAACCAATAAAACCCATGATGAAAAGCTTTAGCCACCAATGATTTTGAACCGGCATGATGACCATAATCACCTTCATGAATCTCTCATAAAATTTCACGTCCCTCCTCAGGAGAAACACAACGTTCGAACACGCCTATCACACTGCAATGGTGTAACTCGCTGTTGATGATAGTCATGGACTTAGACCTCCTGGTTATTTGCCTTGCCAAAGTTTCATCCTCGGGTAACTCGCCCCAGGCCATATAAGGCAAAGTCCAATCTGGGATAGCATGAAGAGCCGCCACCAAGTGCGCCTCCGGGTCAGGGACAGCAAGGTCTTCTTCAGACGATAACTTGACAGAAGGATTGTGTAATACATCGAGGAACACATTAGGAGGCACCAGCTTACATTGAGACCCAAGCTGGGACAATGCCTCTGGGTCAGGGACAGCAAGGTCTTCTTCAGACGATAACTTGACAGAAGGATTGTGTAATACATCGAGGAACACATTAGGAGGCACCAGCTTACATTGAGACCCAAGCTGGGACAATGCATCAGCCGCCTCATTCTTTCGTCGATCAAGGTGATCCACCTGATAACCCTTAAAGTGACCAATAATAGTATCAACCGCCCAACGATAAGCCGCCATGAGCAGGTCTTTATAGTCCCACTTGCCCGAGACTTGCTGAGCCACACGGTCCGAGTCGCCCAGGCACCTGACCCCGCTTGAATTAATTTCTTTGTCCATACGAAGGCCATGGAGTAAAGCTTGATACTTAGCTGCATTGTTAGTACAAGGAAACATTAGCCTTAACACATAAGAAAATTTGTCACCTCGTGGGGAGTTCAAAATAACTCCAGCCCCCGAGCCCTCTAATTGCCTGGACCCATCAAAACGGATTGTCCAATATGTGTTGTCAGGCTTTTCCTCAGGTGTCTGCAACTCGGTTCAGTCATTTATGAAATCCACCAAAGATTGAGATATGATGGCTGTTCTTGGCACATACTTCAAACCATGAGGTCCAAGTTCGATTGCTCACTTAGCAGCCTGGCCTATGGCCTCCCTGTTTTGAATAATATCTCCTAAAGGAGGAGAGCTGACCACAGTAATAGGATGACCAAGAAAATAATGCTTCAGTTTGAAGCTTGCCATAAACACCCCATACACCAGTTTCTGCCAATGTGGATATCGTTGCTTGGACTCAATCAACACCTCACTGACATAATAAACCGGAGGCTGAACCGAGCACTCTTTACTCGCCTCCTTGCGCTCCACAACAACTGCCACACTGACAGCCTTACTATTAGTTGCCACATATAGGAGCAAAGGCTCTTTCTCAATGGGAGCAGCAAGGACAAGCGGCTCAGCTAGCTTTTTTGAGCGCCTCAAATGCCTCATTGACAGCATCACTCCAGACAAAGTGATATGTCTTATTCATCAGCTGATATAAGGGAATTGCCTTCTCTCCCAGGAGACTTATAAAACGGCTCAAAGCTGCAATACGACCCACCAAACATTGGACGTCATTGACACACACTAGTTTAGTAAGGGAAGTGATGGCATTAATCTTCTCCAGGTTAGCTTCAATACCTCATTCTGAAACCAGAAACCCCAGCAGTTTACCTATAGGCACACCAAAGACACACTTGACCGGGTTAAGCATCATTTTGTAGACCCGGAGATTGTCAAAAGTTCCCTTCAAATCATCAACAAGAGTTTCCTTCTTCCTGGACTTGACCACAATGTCATCCACATAAGCATGGACATTGTCTCCAATCTGACTGTGCAACAATTCTGGACACAACATTGATAAGTCGCCTGAGCACCTTTGAGCCCAAAAGGCATAGAAACATATCAAAAAGCTCCAAAAGGTGTAATGAAAGCCGTCTTCTCTTGGTCTTTAATTGCCATCTAGATCTGATGATAACCAGAATAAGCATCCAGGAAACATAAACTCTCACAACCCGCCGTTGCATCAACGATATGGTCAATACGGGGAAGAGCACACGGGTCAGCTGGACAAGCTTTGTTGAGATCTGTGTAGTCAACACACATACGCCATGTGCTGTTCTTCTTGAGCACAAGCACATGGTTAGCCAACCACTCAGGGTGAAAAATTTCAATGATAAACCCAGCCGCTAAGAGCCGGGCTACCTCTTCTCCAATAGCCTTACATCATTCTTCGTTGAAACGACGAAGGAACTGTTTGACCGGCTTAAACTTAGGATCCACATTAAGAGTGCTCTCAGTGAATTATCTCGGTACACCCCGCATGTCAGAAGGTTTCCATGCAAAGATGTCCCGATTCTCACGGATGAACTCGATGAGCGCGCTTTCCTATTTAGGATCCATATTAGCTCCCATTATAAACTACTGAGATGAGTTGTCGGGGACAAAGTCAACCTGCTTAGTATCATCAGCCGATTTGAATTTCAACAAAGGGTCTTGTTCAGTGGTGGGCTTCTTCAAAGGTGTCATATCGGCCGGGTCAACATTATCTTTGTAAAGCTTAAGCTCCCTAGTGGCACAAGCTGACTCTACATAAGCCGCGTCTCCTTCCTCACATTCCAAAGCGATTTTTCTATCACCATGGACCATAATTGTGACTTTTCGCCCTGGCATCTTAAGCTGTAAATAAACATAGCAAGGGCGAGCCATAAATTTAGCATAAGCCAGCCGTCTGAACAACGCGTGATATAGACTCTTGATTTTGACCACCTCAAACCATAGTGTCTCTGCTTTGTAGTCATAATCATTACCAAAATCAACTTCCAAGACAATATTTCTCACTGGATATGCCGACTTACCAGGTACCACACCATGGAAGACTGTGGAAGACGGCTTAAGATCTTTGTCAGCTAAGTTCATCCAGCGAAAGCCGTCATAATACGGGATGTTGATACTTCTACCACCATCCATAAGCACCTTAGTTAATTTTTAACCCCCGACCTGAGGGGCTACCACCAATGCCAGTTGACCTGGATCTCAACCCGATGCGGGTGATCCTCCCGACTCCATGTGATTGGATGTTCTGACCACCGCAAATACTGAGGCACCACCGGCTCAATAGTATTGACTGCACACTTATGAACCTTCTGATCTCGTTTGCAAAGACTTGTAGTGAAAACATGGTACTGGCGACCATTGAGCTGTTTTGGATTACTCTGATATCCTGAACAGTTCCCTTGTTGTTGGTTTTCTTGACCAGATTGCTGATGATAACCACCCTTATTGCCTTGATTTTGATAGCCAGTGTTTGAGCCGCCGCTGAGGGAGTCCTGTATTAGGGGGTCCTCGGGTGCCCGGGCTATGTGACATGGGCCAGACTATTGGGCCGTGAAGATATAAGGAAGAAGGCCTTCCCCCGTGTCCGGGTAGGACTCTCCTTTGCACGGATGGCAAGATTGGTGTCAGGATATGTAATTTCCTTCCTCTGTGAACCGACTCTATACAACCCTAGGCCCCTCCGGTGTGTATATAAACCGGAGGGTTTAGTCCATAGAGGCTAGACAGCTAGGGTTTAGCCATTACGATCTCGAGGTAGATCAACTCTTGTAACCCCTATACTTATCAAATACAATCAAGCAGGACATAGGGTTTTACCTCCATTAAGAGGGCCCGAACCTGGGTAAACATCATGTTCCCCTATCCCTTGTTACCTTTGATCCTCAGACACACAGTTCGGTACCCCCTACCTGAGATCGGCCGGTTTTGACATCGACAGCCGCCACCAAAACCGGACCCTTGTGAGCCGGATCCTGACCCGTCGGGTGGCCCATTATTATTATCGTGATTTTGATTAAAACTGGAATTCCTGTACTCGTGCATGATAGAACAATCCTTCCAGGCATGGGTCGCTGGCTTATTAGCCAGACTATATATGGTTTGCGCAAGCGTCATTGAGCATTGCCTCAAGATTAAAGTTTTTTCTCCAAAGGACGTCTTACCATTACCATTACGGCGCTGGTTTTTATACCCCGTGTTGGTGTTAGTTACGAGATCTAACCCGCCGTCGGGGTTTTGTCGCTTACCACCGTTGCCCTGATTGTTGCTATTGTGCCCTGCCATATTCTGCTGCTGATCCTTACCATTGCCACTCTTCTTGCCCTTGTTGGATTTCTCATCATCATATCCAGGGTCCTTTGTGGTGTTAGAGTCGGCATATTTAATGAGAGTCGCCATGAGCTCGCCCATGTCATTACAATGACGTTTAAGCCGCCCAAGATTCTGTTTAAGGGGTGTAAAGTGACATTTCTTCTCCAAAACTAGACCGCCTGACCCGCCGCAATATTGTCTGAAGAGTGCATAATAGCAGAAACTCGCCGGACCCAATGATGAGCCGACTCATCCTCACGCTGCACACAGTTATCAAGTTCGATAATCGTCAGAGGCTGCTGATGTCTACTACACAATCTTCTTCTTGTAGACATTGTTGGGCCCCCAAGTGCAGAGGTTTGTAGGACAGTAGCAAATTTCTCTCAAGTGGATGACCTAAGGTTTATCAATCCGTAGGAGGCGTAGGATGAAGATGGTCTCTCTCAAGCAACCCTGCAACCAAATAACACTACAAAAAAATACACTTCCGTGATGATACGTGTTTGTCACATTAGGTCGTGTTTTCTGTCATGCATGTACATCCACGACGATTTTATGACAGAATCGAGATAGTCATACCTGTGCTATCGTAGAAGTGTTCCACAACATTACCAAAATTATCATCACGAAAGTGTCCACTTCCATGACGATAAATCGCGCGTCACAGAAGTGCTTTCGTCAAGGGTGACTGACACGTGGCATCCACCGTAACGGAACACCGTTAAGCTATCGGGTCGGGTTTTGGATCTGATAACCCGTTAACAGCCCCGACGAATGGGGATTTTCCACGTGTAAAATCATCATTGGCTGGAGGAGACACGTGTCAGGTCCGCGTTGGCACAGGTGTCACTCATCCAATGGGCGAGGCGCGCCTATGATATGTTGACACGTGGACTGGCCCATCAAGTTTAAATGGGCCGGTCCAACTGAAGGCCCACAAGATTTTGCGGACCATAATGGGCCGGCCCAGCTAAAGGCCTACGAGATTTTGCGGACCATAATGGGCTGGCCCAGCTAAAGGTCCACAAGATTTTGCGGGACATAATGGGCCAGCCCAGGTAAAGACCCACAAGATTTTTGTGTGCCATAATGGGCCAGCCCAGGTAAAGGCCCACAAGATTCTTGTAGATCATAATGGGCCGGCCCAACTAAAGGCCCACGAGATTTCACCGACATTAATGGGTCGGCCCAGCTGTAGGCCCACAAGATTTTGAGGACCCTAGTAGGCCGGCCCATTAACTGGCTGCCATGTTTTGGGCCAAATGCCGGCCCATATTTGATCCGGTCCATTAATGGCATGCCACGCTCTGGGCCTAATAGTGGCCCATATGAGAACCGGCCCGTTAAAAGCCTACCACGTTCTGGGCCAAATTACGGCCCAGATCAGGTCTGGCCCTTTAAGAGGCTTTGGGCTCAATTATGGCCCATATCAGATTTGGCCCGTCAACTGGACACTATGCATTTGGGCCCACTTGTTAAAGGCCCACTTAGTAATTCGGACTGATATTAGTTTTGCCCTGTTAAGGGCCCGTTTAACATTTCGGCCCTATATTAATTTCGGCATGTTAAAAGCCCATCATATAGTTGGGCCTAACTACGGCCCGGTTTGCATCCGGCCTGCTCGCAGCCGATATCTGATTGGGCCAAACAAGGACCGAGACAATTTTGCCTTGTTAAAAGCCCGTGATTTGATTCGCACAATCATGGGTCGGGGTTTATTTCGGGCTGTTGCCGGCCCATGAGTTGTTCGGCACGTTTCAGGCCCAACCTACATCGTGATTGCATGACGGCCCGATTATGTACCATAATTTTACGGTTTGGCCGCTTTACTATGAATACAGGATATATATACGGTAAAATAATTGCAGCATCGTGAATAAGAAAAAACCTAGACTATACAATAAAGAAATTATGACATATTACATCCACTGGGCATCAAAGATCGCCACCAGTGCAAATAAACACACCGACAAAATAATATACAAAACCGACAGCACTTCAATAGAGTTCAAGAAAGGTTAGCCCTGATGGGGAGCTGCAGCGCAAGCAGCTGAGCAAGATGATGAGACTGTGCTTGTTCAACACTTATATCTTCCTCACTCTGAAAGATAAACAAGCAGACAGATGACAGGTTTTGCACATAAAAGTATCAGTGATGACAATTCATCACATCTCTTACTGACGAATAAAGTGACATAGTTTAAAATTGCATTAACACAATATGGTATTGTTCAGGTCAAGACATGGCAGGAAATGACATTGTGAAGGAGTTAGCAGCTTCACGACACCACTGGATTACAGATCAAGAACTCATAAGTATCAATGGTTAGTGTGCTGTCAATTTATACCATTTCAGATTGGCAAATAAAGAGAAGGTTTAAATGATAGTAGAATGATATGACATTGTTCATAGTTAAGACATTGCAGAATATGACATTGTGCTGTAGTGGGTAGGTTCACCACACCACCGCATTACGGATGAAGAACAAGAGCATACATGCAGTGCAAAAGAAGATCACTTGCTCTATATAGTTTAACTTACATGGTATGAAGAAGGAACTTGGTTGTACAACTGAAAACTTAAATTGAGAAAGGACAAACTTTTGTTTATGAACTACATAATAAACTTTAAACAAGCAATTTGATGCAAACACCAAAAATAAATAGTTGTTGCAGTCATGCCTAACAAAATATATACAACAAAGTTTGAAGGCTTGAGATGGACAAACTTACATTATTGGTGAAGACAGGCTCTATAAAGGCCTTGTCCATGCTGATGGGGGGCAATTCAAGAAGTTTACCACAAAATCTTCTTCAAAAGCATTGCCTTTATTCTACATTTTGTTAAGAGTAAATACAGATGATAATATACGAAAAATGGAGAATATTTAAGATAAGATGAAGAGTGATGCTACATAACCAAGTAGCTATAAATGTAAGTGCAATGATACAGGCAAAAGGTACAGCCAAGAGCAATGCACACCTAAACTTCTTCAGTACCAACCTTATGGTAAGAGTAAATATAGATCTGATGTGTAGAAAATGGAGGGCAAAGGAAAATAAGCTGCAGAGTGATGGTACATGAACAACTACCTGTCATTATAAGTACACTGATAAAGGACAGCATGTACTTACAAGAACAATGCAGAGCTAAAAATAATTGGCATTGGATATATTCTACACTAATGTAACCATTCATACAGATAAGATAATTTGGAGCGAACAATTGATAAGCAAGCTATCATGCATACTGCTGTCACATAATGAACCAGATATGTATGCAAGTACAGCGATACAGGACAACAGGTACTAACAAGAGAAAAGCAGCGGGCAGCGTATTTGCGATATCCTGTCGTTCTTGTCAAACCGGAATTCCTCTTCGAGCAGATTTCCTGCAAAAAAGATCCGTAAGGCACATGCGGAAAAGTAGAAGTTCAAATTGTCATGTGATTTCATAGACAATACCTCATCCTAGGAACGAGACCAGTGCATAACAAGGTTTTTCCATTCAATGTCTTCTAAATTTAGCACATGAGACTTCACTGGAAATTCGTTTTATAGACTTGCCATCAAAGTGTGATTTCCTCAGGTAACACCAATACCGCTGCAATGCTTCCTTGAAAAGCACAAGCAAGCTTTGCTCGTCATGACTATCCAGATTGACCCTCGCCTAGTTACAACAATGTAATGTAAATCATTGATGTGTTCAATCAGCAGAAAACAGGAAAATAATAACCATGAATAATAGCACTTACACGTAAGTTGGACAGGAAGATGTCAAAATGGTGTTTGTCTTCACAATAATCTTCCCATGATGGGAATATATGCACGTAGTCTCTGTGACGCCCCCGATTTGACCGTACACTAATCATGCACGCAAATGTGTACGATCAAGATCAGGGACTCACGGGAAGATATCACAACACAACTCTACAAATAAATAAGTCATACAAGCATCATAATACAAGCCAGGGGCCTCGAGGGCTCGAATACAAGTGCTCGATCATAGACGAGTCAGCGGAAGCAACAATATCTGAGTACAGACATAAGTTAAACAAGTGTGCCTTAAGAAGGCTAGCACAAACTGGGATACAGATCGAAAGAGGCGCAGGCCTCCTGCCTGGGATCCTCCTAACTACTCCAGGTCGTCGTCAGCGGGCAGCACATAGTAGTAGGCACCTCCGGTGTAGCAGGGGTCGTCGTCGACGGTGGCGTCTGGCTCCTGGACTCCAGCATCTGGTTGCGACAACCAGAACGAAAGGAAAGGGGGAAAAGGGGGGAGAAAGCAACCGTGAGTACTCATCCAAAGTACTCGCAAGCAAGGAACTACACTACATATGCATGGGTATATGTGTAAGGAGGCCATATCAGTGGACTGAACTGCAGAATGCCAGAATAAGAGGGGGATAGCTAATCCTGTCGAAGACTACGCTTCTGGCAGCCCCCGTCTTGCAGCATGTAGAAGAGAGCAGACTGAAGTCCTCCAAGTAGCATCTCCAAGTAGCATCGCATAGCATAATCCTACCCGGCGATCCTCTCCTCGTTGCCCTGTGGAAAAGCGATCACCGGGTTGTCTGTGGAACTTGAAAGGGTGTGTTTTATTAAGTATCCGGTTCTAGTTGTCATAAGGTCAAGGTACAACTCCAAGTCGTCCTGTTACCAAAGATCACGGCAATTCGAATAGATTTACTTCCCTGCAGGGGTGCACCACATAACCCAACACGCTTGATCCCATTTGGCCGGACACACTTTCCTGGGTCATGCCCGGCCTCGGAAGATCAACACGTCGCAGCCCCACCTAGGCAAAACAAAGAGGCCAGCACGCCGGTCTAACCTAAGCGCACAGGGGTCTGGGCCCATCGCCCATAGCACACCTGCACGTTGCGAGGGCGGCCGAAAACAGACCTAGCCTAGTGGCGTTCCAGTCCAATTCGGCGCGCGCCGCTCCGTCGCTGACGTCTGAAGTGCTTCGGCTGATACCACGACGTCGGGATACCCATAACTACTCCCACGTAGATGGTTAGTGCGTATAGGCTCGTAGCCAGACTCAGATCAAATACCAAGATCTCGTTAAGCGTGTTAAGTATCCGCGAACGCCGAACAGGGCCAGGCCCACCTGTCTCCTAGGTGGTCTCAACCTGCCCTGTCGCTCCGCCACAAAGTAACAGTCGAGGGCCGTCGGGAACCCAGGCCCACCTCTACCGGGATGGAGCCACCTGTCCTTTCAGCCCCCTCGTCAGAATCACTTGCGGGTACTCAATGAGCTGACCCGACTTTAGTCACCATCTGTATAGTATGTATGTATGTATAGTATATACCCGTGATCACCTCCCAAGTGATCACGGCCCGATAGTATAGCAAGGCGGACTGACAAGAATGTAGGGCCGATGATGATAAACTAGCATCCTATACTAAGCATTTAGGATTGCAGGTAAGGTATCAACAGATGTAGCGACAATGTCAGGCTATGCATCAGACTAGGATTAACGAAAGCAGTAACATGCTACACTACTCTAATGCAAGCAGTATAGAGGAGAATAGGCGATATCTGGTGATCAAGGGGGGGGGGGCTTGCCTGGTTGCTCTGGCAAGAGAGAGGGGTCGTCAACTCCGTAGTCGAACTGGTCAGCAGCAGCGTCGGTCTCGTAGTCTACCGGAGAGAAGAGGGGGAAGAAATAATGAATACAGAGCAAACAAAGCATCACAAAATATAACAAGGCAATACGCGGTGTTCGGTGTGCCCTAACGCGGTAGTAAGTGATACCGACGAAGGGGGGAAACATCCGGGAAAGTATTCCCGGAGTTTCGCGTTTTCGGGCAGAGGAACCGGAGGGGGAAAGTTGCGAGTTTGATATGTTAGGGGTGTGTGGTGGACGAACGGGCTGCGTATCCGGAATCGTCTCGTCGTTCTGATCAACTTTCATGTTGAAAATATTTTAATCCGAGTTACGGATTAAAAGATATAATTTTCTAAAGATTTTATTAATTTCTGAAATTTAACTAATTAATTATTTAATTCGAAAATGAATTTATGACGTCAGCATGATGTCATGCTGACGTCAGCAGTCAACAGGGTTGACTTGGTCAACCTGACAGGTGGGTCCCGTTCATCATTGACTGTTTCAGTTAATTAAGTTAATTAGTTAATTAGGTTAATTAATATTATTTAGTTAATTTAATTAGAATTAATTAAGTTAATTAATTAATTAATTAATTAATTAATTCATTAATTTTATTATTAATTATTTACTTATTATATTTTTTTTTAATTCTCTTTTTTTTTATAAAACCGTTCTGGGCGTGGGGCCCGTTTGTCATAGGCCCATAGGGGCCTTAGTGGTTATGGGCGTGTGGGCGCGCGGGCTCACGGGCACGGCCACGAGCGCCCACCGGGGCAAGCCCAAGCGATGGCCTCGGGCGCGGCCAGTGGCGCTGCCGCCGGCGACAAGGAGGCAGCCAGGGGCGGCGAGGTACCGGGACGCCACGCACGTGGTCTCGGCGAGGTGCGGGCCCGGCGGTCGTCAGCGGGGAAGGCAGGAGTAGTGCACGGGGGCTGCAGGCGGAGCGGGACGGCGGCGTGGGCGGCAACAACCGCAGGTGGCACGAGCGACAACGGGCGCGACGGGGCGCGCGGGTGCGCGCGTGCTCACAGCGAGCACGAGCACCGGGCGGCACGTGCACGACTACGGGACGGTGCGAGGAGCAAGAGGAAGAGAGGCCGGGGGCCTCACCGTGGATCCGTAGGGTCAAGGCAGCGGGGCTCAGGGAGGTTGACGGGGACGACGCGTGTAGACGGGGAAGTCCGGCGGCGTCCGGGACGGCTTCGGGCGACGGAGTCGGCACGCAAATGTGTACGATCAAGATCAGGGACTCACGGGAAGATATCACAACACAACTCTACAAATAAAATAAGTCATACAAGCATCATAATACAAGCCAGGGGCCTCGAGGGCTCGAATACAAGTGCTCGATCATAGACGAGTCAGCGGAAGCAACAATATCTGAGTACAGACATAAGTTAAACAAGTTGCCTTAAGAAGGCTAGCACAAACTGGGATACAGATCGAAAGAGGCGCAGGCCTCCTGCCTGGGATCCTCCTAAACTACTCCAGGTCGTCGTCAGCGGGCAACACGTAGTAGTAGGCACCTCCGGTGTAGTAGGGGTCGTTGTCGACGGTGGCGTCTGGCTCCTGGACTCCAGCACCTGGTTGCGACAACCAGAAAGAAAGGAAAAGGGGAGAAAAGGGGGAGAAAGCAACCGTGAGTACTCATCCAAAGTACTCGCAAGCAAGGAACTACACTACATATGCATGGGTATATGTGTAAAGGGCCATATCAGTGGACTGAACTGCAGAATGCCAGAATAAGAGGGGGATAGCTAGTCTTATCGAAGACTACGCTTCTGGTCACCTTCGTCTTGCAACAGGCAGAAGAGGGTAGGTCGAAGTCCTCCAAGTAGCATCTCCAAGTAACATCTCATAGCATAATCCTACCCGGCGATCCTCTCCTCGTATCCCTGAGGGAGAGCGACCACCGGTTGTATCTGGCACTTGGAAGGGTGTGTTTTATTAAGTATCCGGTTCTAGTTGTCATAAGGTCAAGGTACAACTCCAAGTCGTCCTGTTACCGAAGATCACGGCTATTCGAATAGATTAACTTCCCTGCAGGGGTGCACCACATAACCCAACACGCTCGATCCCATTTGGCCGGACACACTTTCCTGGGTCATGCCCGGCCTCGGAAGATCAACACGTCGCAGCCCCACCTAGGCTCAACAGAGAGGCCAGCACGCCGGTCTAAACCTAAGCGCACAGGGGTCTGGGCCCATCGCCCATAGCACACCTGCACGTTGCGTACGCGGCCGAAAGCGGAACTAGCCCCCTTAATACAAGAGCAGGCTTACGTTCCAATCCGGCGCGCGCCGCTCCGTCGCTGACGTCTGAAGTGCTTCGGCTGATACCACGACGTCGGGATACCCATAACTACTCCCACGTAGATGGTTAGTGCGTATAGGCTCGTAGCCAGACTCAGATCAAATACCAAGATCTCGTTAAGCGTGTTAAGTATCCGCGAACGCCGAACAGGGCCAGGCCCACCTGTCTCCTAGGTGGTCTCAACCTGCCCTGTCGCTCCGCCACAAAGTAACAGTCGAGGGCCGTCGGGAACCCAGGCCCACCTCTACCGGGATGGAGCCACCTGTCCTTTCAGCCCCCTCGTCAGAATCACTTGCGGGTACTCAATGAGCTGACCCGACTTTAGTCACCATCTGTATAGTATGTATGTATGTATAGTATATACCCGTGATCACCTCCCAAGTGATCACGGCCCGATAGTATAGCAAGGCGGACTGACAAGAATGTAGGGCCGATGATGATAAACTAGCATCCTATACTAAGCATTTAGGATTGCAGGTAAGGTATCAACAGATGTAGCGACAATGTCAGGCTATGCATCAGACTAGGATTAACGAAAGCAGTAACATGCTACACTACTCTAATGCAAGCAGTATAGAGGAGAATAGGCGATATCTGGTGATCAAGGGGGGGGGCTTGCCTGGTTGCTCTGGCAAGAGAGAGGGTCGTCAACTCCGTAGTCGAACTGGGCAGCAGCAGCGTCGGTCTCGTAGTCTACCGGAGATAAGAGGGGGAAGAAACAATGAATACAATGCAAACAAAGCATCACAAAATATAACAAGACAATACGCGGTGTTTGGTGTGCCCTAACGCGGTAGTAGGTGATACCGGTGAAGGGGGGAAAACATCCGGGAAAGTATTCCCGGTGTTTCGTGTTTTCGGGCAGAGGAGCCGGAGGGGGGGAAAGTTGCGGGTTCGATAGGTTAGGAGGGTGTGGCGGACGAACGGACCGCGTATCCGGAATCGTCTCTTCGTTCTGAGCAACTTTCATGTTGAAAATAATTTAATCCGAGTTACGGTTTAAAAGATATGATTTTCTAAAGATTTTATTAATTTCTGGAATTTATTTAATTATTTAATTTAATTCGAAAATAGATTTACGACGTCAGCATGATGTCATGCTGACATCAGCAGTCAACAATGGTTGACTGGTCAACCTGACCAGCGGGTCCCGGTTGACATTGTCAAAGACTAACTAATCAGGTTAGTTAGTCTAACTAAAATGATTAGGTTTATTAACTACATTTAATTAGGTTAACTAATTTAATTAATTAGTTTAACAGAATTAATTAAGTTAGTTATTTACTTAATTAATTGATTATTTAGTATTTAATTATATTTATTATTATCCTTTTTTTTTTGTTCTGGGGCGCGGGCCCCGTTTGTCATTGGCCCAGAGGGGCTGATGCGGGGGAGCGGGCGCATGGGCGCGCGGGGGCTGCGGGGCTGCGGGGCGCCCGTTAGCGGGCGGAACCCATGACCCGGCGCAGCAACATGGGTGGTCCACCAGTGGCTAGGCCGGCCGGCCGGAGCGGGG
>NC_041384.1:69090325-69095475 GCF_002162155.2 Triticum dicoccoides | reverse complement strand
GGGGGGGTGTTTCTATTTTTATGTTTTTTTTTGCTTTGTTTTCTGTTTTCTTTTCTTTATCTATTTTCTTTTCTATTTTATTCTTTTAACTTCTATTTTATAAAATATAAATACAACTCCTAAATTAATGTTATAATTTATTCTACTGCCCCAAAAAGTTTGACACCTAATAAAAATAGTTTGCATTATTATTAATTATAAAAGGCATTTAATTAATTGTCACAGCTGCTGTTTTAATTACTCTAGAGCCTTTAACATATTATAAAATTGTGGTTTCCCCACAATAATTACCTGTGCATTATTTTGTTCACTCCGAACATTTTAGTTTTAAAATTTGAAGACTTTTATTGTTTGCCTGATTTTGAACTTGAATTTGAATCGGTTTCGAACTAACTCGAGATTAGCAACTATAATTGAGGTGACGTGGCATCATTTGCAGAGGAGCATTGTAGCTTAATTACCCGGGCGTCACAATTCTCCTCCACTACAAGAAATCTCGTCCCGAGATTTAAGAGGGGAAGTGCGGGGAAGGGATTAGGTTGCGAAATTCTAACGGGTCTTGTTGGTCTTGGCTACTCTTCTCGAGGAGGTCGATCCATTACATGGTTGTCTTCACTTCTCTGCTTCAGGTCATCATGGTGATGTCGTTCTTTTCTCGGGAACTCCAACGTACTTACGAATAGGTAAGGGGGCAGCTCGGCTACGACAGAATGCTTATGAGGGAAACAATCTGGGGGTTAACCCATGAATGAGCATAAGATTATCTCTTGAGTCGAACATATCGAATACATCAAGAGTAAGGTACGAAGGTACAATAAGAGGTTCCAAGTGGATAGATAGTTGCTCGAAGTCTGAACCAGAGTGAGAAAGGGTTTCAGAGCGGCGAGAGTAAGTATTGCGTCTGATACCAGAATAGAGCATTAGGAAGGTGGCCCGTGAATTAAATACGAAGCCAAGCGCGAGGAATAACTTCGACAATAGGGTGTATAGGAGAGTCAGGTTTTGATCCTGTGGAACTGTGGGTTATGGGCCCACCATGTGGGTTAAAAGTAGGAAAGGCGGTGACGTCTTGCACAATCATGTAAGCAAGGCATGTCAGAGGAGAGTCTACGGGTCATGTCGGCAACAACATAGGTACCAAGGGCGAGGGACGAAGAGAACCATTTTCCTGCTCGTTGAACGAGGCGGACCAATAGGCAAAGTTCTCGTCCATCGGCGGTTACCGGAAGTCATCAACAGTAGAAACAGGGTTACACCAGACAGGAAGGTACATCGAGGTGTTTACCTAAGCAGGGGATTACCACTGCTCGGTTAAGTAGTTTACAAGTAAGTTTGAACAAAACAACGGGAAGGAAAATGTGCTTAAACACGTATATCAAGGGTATATCCTTCCCAAGGACAAGCAGAGCAAGATATCCATGACAGGATATAAAGTAGAAAACCATTTAGGTAAGGGAAGAAAAATTTCATGACATTACCCATACAACGGTGTTTGGATAATTGATAAAGAGAAATTTAGCATTGTGCTTCAAATGTTCCTGGTGATGAACGGAGTACCACAGACATGCTTCAGGTAGCAATGATATGGTGTTTCAATCAAGGGCCCGACTTCGGATACACCAATGATCCATCAGGAGTAACTTATAAAATAAGTCCTATAATTTCCTCCAGGAAGAGTGGTTATCCTTGCAAAGAAATCATTATGATAGGTCCTCCAGCCAGGGGGGTGCTAGGCATGACATCATGTTACCGGGTTATCAAAGGACAAACAACATAACTCCTGGAAAGTTGTCCCAACCATCATATCTGACCGAGATTCAGATCCGATTGGTGTCAGGATACCTCAGACTTAGGATACCTGAGAAGAAAAGGTGCAACGCAAATTGACGAGATGACATTGTAAGATTCTCGGGGAAATGAACTATGAAGTGATTTCCGTTAACAAGAGTCCATCATTAACCCAAGGAGAGGACAAGGAGGTGTCTGGTGAACTCAACGGCAATTCACCGAGATTCCCAAAAGATGGATTTCCACCATTAAGTGAACAAGGAGATAACATTTGTCAGCTCAAATGATATAAGGAAGTATGCTCGAGGAAAACATACACAACTAAACATTGGTTGAAAGGTGCGCCCGAAATATGGGTTGGGTTGCACGATCAATGTCAGAATGGTGATTCAATAATCAATAGCCTAAGAATGAACTTTCGACCATTAACTTCAAAGAAATAGGGTTGCTAGAAGGAAAGAACCCAAACAACACCGTTCACTTGTTGGAATTAACACGGGGACCAAGAAATGAACAAGATGGCAAGAAGCATTTTGATATCAAGAATTCTTAAGAGGTGGTGAAATTCCCACCACATTCTTGACAATAAAGAGATGGTAATACTTTCGAGGTAAGGAAGATCAAATGCTGGGTAGCAAGGAACTCAAGGTATAACACCAAGCATGAACAAGCTTGTGTTGGTGGGAAGGCAATAAAGTGGTCGATGATAATACAATTCATCGAGGGCAAGGATGGTATTTCTCATCATGAATTCAATTGATATCCTGGATGAGCTCAGAATGTTGATGATCACGACACCTTTGTCGCGAGAGTTCATGAAGATGTAATCGATCGGCAACGACATCAAGTCAAAGTAATGATGAAGTGAAAGGTTATTGGAACCAAGGGTACGACACAAACTCGTAACCAAGCTTGTTGTTCAAGGCGAAATGATATGACGATGAGGATCGACATAAGGTTAGTTCATCGTCGAAAATTGTGCTCCGAGAAGAAGGACCAGGTAGCACAGTTAAAATTTGGCACGATAATGATATAGTCGAGTAGGCTCGGAATGACGTGATTGAGTTCAAACTCGTACTTAAAAAAGATTACTAAGAGTTATTGAACCGTAGAGCGGACTCGGTTCAGTTACCGGTGTCTTTGAGTGTTTATTAACTCAGAGCCCGTGAAAAATTGGAATCAGTGGGAAGGTAGCACTTGATGAAGAACTCATAAGGAGTTATGCAGTTCCATGATAATCTCGAGATACCAGGGGGGGTAATACTCGACACAAGATCAAAGTAAAGGTCGGACTGGTGTATTGATCCATAGAAGACAATTGTTTAACTTGTCCGAGCAATGGAATCAAAGAAGAACAATCATGGTCGGAACCACGGTTGCGTAGGATCAATTCACAGATAACATATGTTAGTTATCAAGGAAATAGTTATTATTACAAGAAGCTTCCATGATAGGATATACATCGCGTCCATGGGCATGAACACAAAGTTCAAGGTCGACTCCCACTTCCTCAATGCATAACCTTCCATTCACTTCTCGCTTTGATAAAGGCATTAGTGTTGAAAGTTTTACCTGGTGAAATACCAGATGGGTACGATTCGTGAAAACTTTCGAGTTCACACCTATTAAGGAAGGCATAGGTTCAACCCATTGGGGCATCTTAGAATCATATACCAAATCTTCAGAAGTAATTAACTCAAGCTCAAAGGCAGAGCATGGTTGAGAAAGCAAAGGATACAATTTACCAAAGGCATTATGTATCAGAGGAAAGGCTCACAAGGTTATTGAATATGAAGGGCGTTGTCAGATAAAATCCAACAAAGGATCTGGTGGTCCACAAGGGAACTGACGTGAGCATCGGTACTCAACTAGAGGAAGCAGATTATAGAAACAACTGACTAACTCAATTGTCAAATGCAAAGGAATTATGATTTCCAAATCAAGGGATCAAAAGCAACGCTCTGATTAGGGGTGGATAAGTTGAATAGCCGTAGGGTACAATCAAAGACAATTGGATTGGTCGAGAACCAATTCCAGTAAAAAGAATGGCAGCTCAGCCGGAAAAGTAATTTATAAGGATCAATGATGATTGCGTGTATTCGCAAACATATTGAGTCAACAGACTCAAAATGGTAATGACAAGGAATGTCAATATGACTATGAGACTTATGGGATTATCCATAATGCAAGCAAGCAAGAATTTCAAGAGCCAAGGCTCCAGAGGATTTTCGGAAGATCGAATATTATTTTGAAGACTTTTGTGAAACACAAGAACAACTGAGGATGAGCGGATACTCGGCAAGCGCGAGTAATTATCCGTAGGGGTATTCATGCAGCAAGGAACTGCAGGGCAGTAAGCGTAAAGAATTCTCGGAATACCGAAGAGTATTCCAGGACATTTTGTAATAACAAGAGCAACTGGGGATGAAAATATGAACGATAGGTTTAAGTAGTTATCCAGAGGGAGTTATCGATGGAAGTGAATTGCAAAAGCGATGGCACATAGTCTCGAGAGCACATCGTAGAGTATCTTCGGAATCTTCTGGTGCAGCAGGCGGTCATCGGTAACAAGTGGCTCTCCGGGAGAAAGTACTTGCGAGAACCTAAAGTTAGTTTTGTTTTTAGCAAAATCATTTAACCCGAATAGAAGAGAGCTCAGAGTCCCAGAGTAAAGGTCGAGGAGTAAAAGATCCTAATACCACCCAATTGGCGACGTGGGCCCATGGGCCGCACAGCCAAGTTAGTAAAACAATTTTCATCGACTAGACTCAACTTCGGCCAAGGAGTTGGAAAGGGGGATTCCTACAGGCAGTTGGCTCTGATACCAACTTGTGACGGATTAAAAGATATGATTTTCTAAAGATTTTATTAATTTCTGGAATTTATTTAATTATTTAATTTAATTCAAAAATAGATTTACGACGTCGGCATGATGTCATGCTGACATCAGCAGTCAACAATGGTTGACTGGTCAACCTGACCAGCGGGTCCCGGTTGACATTGTCAAAGACTAACTAATCAGGTTAGTTAGTCTAACTAAAATGATTAGGTTTATTAACTACATTTAATTAGGTTAACTAATTTAATTAATTAGTTTAACAGAATTAATTAAGTTAGTTATTTACTTAATTAATTGATTATTTAGTATTTAATTATATTTATTATTATCCTTTTTTTTTGTTCTGGGGCGCGGGCCCCGTTTGTCATTGGCCCAGAGGGGCTGATGCGGGTTAGCGGGCGCATGGGCGCGCGGGGGCTGCGGGGCTGCGGGGCGCCCGTTAGCGGGCGGAACCCATGACCCGGCGCAGCAACATGGGTGGTCCACCAGTGGCTAGGCCGGCCGGCCGGAGCGGGGCGGGAGC
>NC_041384.1:69082877-69089854 GCF_002162155.2 Triticum dicoccoides | reverse complement strand
CGATCTGGATCGGATCGGGAGGGGGGTGGGAACGACGTGGGGGGGTGCGGGGGCGAGTGGATAGGGTTTGGGTGGGGGATAGGGTTCGGGGAGGTGGCCTTGTAGGCCAGAGAGGAGGGCCGGCTGGGCCTGGTGGGCCGGCCGGTGCGGAGGCCAGCTGGGCCGCTCGGCCCAGCGTGGGGGGTGTTTCTATTTTTATGTTTTTTTTGCTTTGTTTTCTGTTTTCTTTTCTTTATCTATTTTCTTTTCTATTTTATTCTTTTAACTTCTGTTTTATAAAATATAAATACAACTCCTAAATTAATGTTATAATTTATTCTACTGCCCCAAAAAGTTTGACACCTAATAAAAATAGTTTGCATTATTATTAATTATAAAAGGCATTTAATTAATTGTCACAGCTGCTGTTTTAATTACTCTAGAGCCTTTAACATATTATAAAATTGTGGTTTCCCCACAATAATTACCTGTGCATTATTTTGTTCACTCCGAACATTTTAGTTTTAAAATTTGAAGACTTTTATTGTTTTCCTGATTTTGAACTTGAATTTGAATCGGTTTCGAACTAACTCGAGATTAGCAACTATAATTGAGGTGACGTGGCATCATTTGCAGAGGAGCACTGTAGCTTAATTACCCGGGCGTCACAATTCTCCTCCACTACAAGAAATCTCGTCCCGAGATTTAAGAGGGGAAGTGCGGGGAAGGGATTAGGTTGCGAAATTCTAACGGGTCTTGTTGGTCTTGGCTACTCTTCTCGAGGAGGTCGATCCATTACATGGTTGTCTTCACTTCTCTGCTTCAGGTCATCATGGTGATGTCGTTCTTTTCTCGGGAACTCCAACGTACTTACGAATAGGTAAGGGGGCAGCTCGGCTACGACAGAATGCTTATGAGGGAAACAATCTGGGGGTTAACCCATGAATGAGCATAAGATTATCTCTTGAGTCGAACATATCGAATACATCAAGAGTAAGGTACGAAGGTACAATAAGAGGTTCCAAGTGGATAGATAGTTGCTCGAAGTCTGAACCAGAGTGAGAAAGGGTTTCAGAGCGGCGAGAGTAAGTATTGCGTCTGATACCAGAATAGAGCATTAGGAAGGTGGCCCGTGAATTAAATACGAAGCCAAGCGCGAGGAATAACTTCGACAATAGGGTGTATAGGAGAGTCAGGTTTTGATCCTGTGGAACTGTGGGTTATGGGCCCACCATGTGGGTTAAAAGTAGGAAAGGCGGTGACGTCTTGCACAATCATGTAAGCAAGGCATGTCAGAGGAGAGTCTACGGGTCATGTCGGCAACAACATAGGTACCAAGGGCGAGGGACGAAGAGAACCATTTTCCTGCTCGTTGAACGAGGCGGACCAATAGGCAAAGTTCTTGTCCATCGGCGGTTACCGGAAGTCATCAACAGTAGAAACAGGGTTACACCAGACAGGAAGGTACATCGAGGTGTTTACCTAAGCAGGGGATTACCACTGCTCGGTTAAGTAGTTTACAAGTAAGTTTGAACAAAACAACGGGAAGGAAAATGTGCTTAAACACGTATATCAAGGGTATATCCTTCCCAAGGACAAGCAGAGCAAGATATCCATGACAGGATATAAAGTAGAAAACCATTTAGGTAAGGGAAGAAAAATTTCATGACATTACCCATACAACGGTGTTTGGATAATTGATAAAGAGAAATTTAGCATTGTGCTTCAAATGTTCCTGGTGATGAACGGAGTACCACAGACATGCTTCAGGTAGCAATGATATGGTGTTTCAATCAAGGGCCCGACTTCGGATACACCAATGATCCATCAGGAGTAACTTATAAAATAAGTCCTATAATTTCCTCCAGGAAGAGTGGTTATCCTTGCAAAGAAATCATTATGATAGGTCCTCCAGCCAGGGGGGTGCTAGGCATGACATCATGTTACCGGGTTATCAAAGGACAAACAACATAACTCCTGGAAAGTTGTCCCAACCATCATATCTGACCGAGATTCAGATCCGATTGGTGTCAGGATACCTCAGACTTAGGATACCTGAGAAGAAAAGGTGCAACGCAAATTGACGAGATGACATTGTAAGATTCTCGGGGAAATGAACTATGAAGTGATTTCCGTTAACAAGAGTCCATCATTAACCCAAGGAGAGGACAAGGAGGTGTCTGGTGAACTCAACGGCAATTCACCGAGATTCCCAAAAGATGGATTTCCACCATTAAGTGAACAAGGAGATAACATTTGTCAGCTCAAATGATATAAGGAAGTATGCTCGTGGAAAACATACACAACTAAACATTGGTTGAAAGGTGCGCCCGAAATATGGGTTGGGTTGCACGACCAATGTCAGAATGGTGATTCAATAATCAATAGCCTAAGAATGAACTTTCGACCATTAACTTCAAAGAAATAGGGTTGCTAGAAGGAAAGAACCCAAACAACACCGTTCACTTGTTGGAATTAACACGGGGACCAAGAAATGAACAAGATGGCAAGAAGCATTTTGATATCAAGAATTCTTAAGAGGTGGTGAAATTCCCACCACATTCTTGACAATAAACAGATGGTAATACTTTCGAGGTAAGGAAGATCAAATGCTGGGTAGCAAGGAACTCAAGGTATAACACCAAGCATGAACAAGCTTGTGTTGGTGGGAAGGCAATAAAGTGGTCGATGATAATACAATTCATCGAGGGCAAGGATGGTATTTCTCATCATGAATTCAATTGATATCCTGGATGAGCTCAGAATGTTGATGATCACGACACCTTTGTCGCGAGAGTTCATGAAGATGTAATCGATCGGCAACGACATCAAGTCAAAGTAATGATGAAGTGAAAGGTTATTGGAACCAAGGGTACGACACAAACTCATAACCAAGCTTGTTGTTCAAGGCGAAATGATATGACGATGAGGATCGACGTAAGGTTAGTTCATCGTCGAAAATTGTGCTCCGAGAAGAAGGACCAGGTAGCACAGTTAAAATTTGGCACGATAATGATATAGTCGAGTAGGCTCGGAATGACGTGATTGAGTTCAAACTCGTACTTAAAAAAGATTACTAAGAGTTATTGAACCATAGAGCGGACTCGGTTCAGTTACCGGTGTCTTTGAGTGTTTATTAACTCAGAGCCCGTGAAAAATTGGAATCAGTGGGAAGGTAGCACTTGATGAAGAACTCATAAGGAGTTATGCAGTTCCATGATAATCTCGAGATACCAGGGGGGGTAATACTCGACACAAGATCAAAGTAAAGGTCGGACTGGTGTATTGATCCATAGAAGACAATTGTTTAACTTGTCCGAGCAATGGAATCAAAGAAGAACAATCATGGTCGGAACCACGGTTGCGTAGGATCAATTCACAGATAACATATGTTAGTTATCAAGGAAATAGTTATTATTACAAGAAGCTTCCATGATAGGATATACATCGCGTCCATGGGCATGAACACAAAGTTCAAGGTCGACTCCCACTTCCTCAATGCATAACCTTCCATTCACTTCTCGCTTTGATAAAGGCATTAGTGTTGAAAGTTTTACCTGGTGAAATACCAGATGGGTACGATTCGTGAAAACTTTCGAGTTCACACCTATTAAGGAAGGCATAGGTTCAACCCATTGGGGCATCTTAGAATCATATACCAAATCTTCAGAAGTAATTAACTCAAGCTCAAAGGCAGAGCATGGTTGAGAAAGCAAAGGATACAATTTACCAAAGGCATTATGTATCAGAGGAAAGGCTCACAAGGTTATTGAATATGAAGGGCGTTGTCAGATAAAATCCAACAAAGGATCTGGTGGTCCACAAGGGAACTGACGTGAGCATCGGTACTCAACTAGAGGAAGCAGATTATAGAAACAACTGACTAACTCAATTGTCAAATGCAAAGGAATTATGATTTCCAAATCAAGGGATCAAAAGCAACGCTCTGATTAGGGGTGGATAAGTTGAATAGCTGTAGGGTACAATCAAAGACAATTGGATTGGTCGAGAACCAATTCCAGTAAAAAGAATGGCAGCTCAGCCGGAAAAGTAATTTATAAGGATCAATGATGATTGCGTGTATTCGCAAACATATTGAGTCAATAGACTCAAAATGGTAATGACAAGGAATGTCAATATGACTATGAGACTTATGGGATTATCCATAATGCAAGCAAGCAAGAATTTCAAGAGCCAAGGCTCCAGAGGATTTTCGGAAGATCGAATATTATTTTGAAGACTTTTGTGAAACACAAGAACAACTGAGGATGAGCGGATACTCGGCAAGCGCGAGTAATTATCCGTAGGGGTATTCATGCAGCAAGGAACTGCAGGGCAGTAAGCGTAAAGAATTCTCGGAATACCGAAGAGTATTCCAGGACATTTTGTAATAACAAGAGCAACTGGGGATGACAATATGAACGATAGGTGTAAGTAGTTATCCAGAGGGAGTTATCGATGGAAGTGAATTGCAAAAGCGATGGCACATAGTCTCGAGAGCACATCGTAGAGTATCTTCGGAATCTTCTGGTGCAGCAGGCGGTCATCGGTAACAAGTGGCTCTCCGGGAGAAAGTACTTGCGAGAACCTAAAGTTAGTTTTGTTTTTAGCAAAATCATTTAACCCGAATAGAAGAGAGCTCAGAGTCCCAGAGTAAAGGTCGAGGAGTAAAAGATCCTAATACCACCCAATTGGCGACGTGGGCCCATGGGCCGCACAGCCAAGTTAGTAAAACAATTTTCATCGACTAGACTCAACTTCGGCCAAGGAGTTGGAAAGGGGGATTCCTACAGGCAGTTGGCTCTGATACCAACTTGTGACGCCCCCGATTTGACCGTACACTAATCATGCACGCAAATGTGTACGATCAAGATCAGGGACTCACGGGAAGATATCACAACACAACTCTACAAATAAATAAGTCATACAAGCATCATAATACAAGCCAGGGGCCTCGAGGGCTCGAATACAAGTGCTCGATCATAGACGAGTCAGCGGAAGCAACAATATCTGAGTACAGACATAAGTTAAACAAGTGTGCCTTAAGAAGGCTAGCACAAACTGGGATACAGATCGAAAGAGGCGCAGGCCTCCTGCCTGGGATCCTCCTAACTACTCCAGGTCGTCGTCAGCGGGCAGCACGTAGTAGTAGGCACCTCCGGTGTAGCAGGGGTCGTCGTCGACGGTGGCGTCTGGCTCCTGGACTCCAGCATCTGGTTGCGACAACCAGAACGAAAGGAAAGGGGGAAAAGGGGGGAGAAAGCAACCGTGAGTACTCATCCAAAGTACTCGCAAGCAAGGAACTACACTACATATGCATGGGTATATGTGTAAGGAGGCCATATCAGTGGACTGAACTGCAGAATGCCAGAATAAGAGGGGGATAGCTAATCCTGTCGAAGACTACGCTTCTGGCAGCCTCCGTCTTGCAGCATGTAGAAGAGAGCAGACTGAAGTCCTCCAAGTAGCATCTCCAAGTAGCATCGCATAGCATAATCCTACCCGGCGATCCTCTCCTCGTTGCCCTGTGGAAAAGCGATCACCGGGTTGTCTGTGGAACTTGAAAGGGTGTGTTTTATTAAGTATCCGGTTCTAGTTGTCATAAGGTCAAGGTACAACTCCAAGTCGTCCTGTTACCGAAGATCACGGCTATTCGAATAGATTAACTTCCCTGCAGGGGTGCACCACATAACCCAACACGCTTGATCCCATTTGGCCGGACACACTTTCCTGGGTCATGCCCGGCCTCGGAAGATCAACACGTCGCAGCCCCACCTAGGCAAAACAGAGAGACCAGCACGCCGGTCTAACCTAAGCGCACAGGGGTCTGGGCCCATCGCCCATAGCACACCTGCACGTTGCGAGGGCGGCCGAAAACAGACCTAGCCTAGTGGCGTTCCAGTCCAATTCGGCGCGCGCCGCTCCGTCGCTGACGTCTGAAGTGCTTCGGCTGATACCACGACGTCGGGATACCCATAACTACTCCCACGTAGATGGTTAGTGCGTATAGGCTCGTAGCCAGACTCAGATCAAATACCAAGATCTCGTTAAGCGTGTTAAGTATCCGCGAACGCCGAACAGGGCCAGGCCCACCTGTCTCCTAGGTGGTCTCAACCTGCCCTGTCGCTCCGCCACAAAGTAACAGTCGAGGGCCGTCGGGAACCCAGGCCCACCTCTACCGGGATGGAGCCACCTGTCCTTTCAGCCCCCTCGTCAGAATCACTTGCGGGTACTCAATGAGCTGACCCGACTTTAGTCACCATCTGTATAGTATGTATGTATGTATAGTATATACCCGTGATCACCTCCCAAGTGATCACGGCCCGATAGTATAGCAAGGCGGACTGACAAGAATGTAGGGCCGATGATGATAAACTAGCATCCTATACTAAGCATTTAGGATTGCAGGTAAGGTATCAACAGATGTAGCGACAATGTCAGGCTATGCATCAGACTAGGATTAACGAAAGCAGTAACATGCTACACTACTCTAATGCAAGCAGTATAGAGGAGAATAGGCGATATCTGGTGATCAAGGGGGGGGGGCTTGCCTGGTTGCTCTGGCAAGAGAGAGGGTCGTCAACTCCGTAGTCGAACTGGGCAGCAGCAGCGTCGGTCTCGTAGTCTACCGGAGATAAGAGGGGGAAGAAACAATGAATACAATGCAAACAAAGCATCACAAAATATAACAAGACAATACGCGGTGTTTGGTGTGCCCTAACGCGGTAGTAGGTGATACCGGTGAAGGGGGGAAAACATCCGGGAAAGTATTCCCGGTGTTTCGTGTTTTCGGGCAGAGGAGCCGGAGGGGGGGAAAGTTGCGGGTTCGATAGGTTAGGAGGGTGTGGCGGACGAACGGACCGCGTATCCGGAATCGTCTCTTCGTTCTGAGCAACTTTCATGTTGAAAATAATTTAATCCGAGTTACGGTTTAAAAGATATGATTTTCTAAAGATTTTATTAATTTCTGGAATTTATTTAATTATTTAATTTAATTC
>NC_041384.1:69017303-69081466 GCF_002162155.2 Triticum dicoccoides | reverse complement strand
GCTTTGTTTTCTGTTTTCTTTTCTTTATCTATTTTCTTTTCTATTTTATTCTTTTAACTTCTGTTTTATAAAATATAAATACAACTCCTAAATTAATGTTATAATTTATTCTACTGCCCCAAAAAGTTTGACACCTAATAAAAATAGTTTGCATTATTATTAATTATAAAAGGCATTTAATTAATTGTCACAGCTGCTGTTTTAATTACTCTAGAGCCTTTAACATATTATAAAATTGTGGTTTCCCCACAATAATTACCTGTGCATTATTTTGTTCACTCCGAACATTTTAGTTTTAAAATTTGAAGACTTTTATTGTTTGCCTGATTTTGAACTTGAATTTGAATCGGTTTCGAACTAACTCGAGATTAGCAACTATAATTGAGGTGACGTGGCATCATTTGCAGAGGAGCACTGTAGCTTAATTACCCGGGCGTCACACTCTAACAACATTGAAAGCATTATCTTTTAAACTGGGAATAAATGGAATGGGGTTCCAATCTGCAGGAATTGGCCGTCTCTGCAGTTGGGATAGGTCTTCGGCTGGTGGAATTGCTGTACTTTTTGCTGGAGTGGGATTTTTCTGTGGTACAGCTGGTGCTATGGCAAATGAAATCGGTATACCTTTTGCTGGAGTGCAGGTCCTATGTGGTGGGGCTAGTGGTGTGGCCAGTAAAGTATGGGTACAGTCTATTGGAGTCGGTCCTACTTTTTGTGTCACTGGTTGTACATCCAATATAAGTGGGGTGCTGTCTGATTTCTCCGGCACCACCACGTTTTTCAAGGACTTTGCTAGTGCTCCTTCAGGTTCGGCAATCACCCTCTTCCTTTTTGATGTCTGATGCACAAGAACAACATTTGAGTGGAAAAACATGGTATGATGACAGATGGAATATGTATTGATAATGGATGGGCATGGCATCTCGACATATATGATGAGTAAACTAAGAAGATGGCGGTGCAACAAAGTAGAAGAAATGCAAGACAACATATGCAAGATACCCGCAATCAATAAAACATTGCCAAATTAGAACTGGCACCTTGATGGGTGAATAGGACAGGCCATCTGCCTTTGACTCCTCGAGGTTAGAATAGTAATTAGGATCATATTCTGAACAAGAATCAATAGGTGGGGAGCGTATGAGTTTCATTGCATCCAAAATGGCACTCAATGCCTTGGTGCCAATTTTGTAAGTCATTGCAGTGTTTAGCTTCAAGAGTGGACTGCTGCTAGTGCGACACAAAGCAGCTACACAGATCATAGTGTAGATATAACGGGAAAACCTTAAGCATCAGAGTAAAATCAGCAAAGTGGAACTTGCTGGAATATATGTGCTAATATTGCCGGTACGGCTAGAAAGGCTTCGGATACCAGCTCTCTTTAAGTGAAGGTGCGGTACTGTTAATATAAGTGTAACTCTCAAAGGCGACACAGCTCCCCGCATTTCCTTGCTATTCTTATAGGATTCAAGTGGGCAGGCCACTACAAATCCTATTCCTATGTTTACAAGATCCTACGAATCAAAGAGGCTCAAAGTGTCCATCACAACTGACCGTATAGACCTCTACACTGCAAATGTCCCTGCTCATCTTCAGTACAAGGAACATACTGTACTACTATCATACTCCCTCCGTTCCAAAATATAAGTCTTGGTAGAGATTTCCACTATGGATCACATACAGATGTATCCAGATACATTTTAGAGTGTAGATTCACTCATTTTGCTCCATATGTAGTCCATGGTGGAATCTATACAAAGACTTGTATTTAGGAACGGAGAGAGTACATATTAAAGAAGAACGGAAGAGGAACATGGTAAAGAAGAGCAAGCAGATTTTGGATAATAAAATGTTGGTTGCGCAATGCCCACACATGATGAACCAGAGCGCATTAAGAATCCAACTCCCAGCTGTCTCTCGACCATTTCAGGCGGTTGGATGAAGATCCTACGTCTCCTAACCCTTCTTCTTCCTCGTCTCTGATTCTTCCCATACAGAACACCGCACGGGCCGCCGGCCGAACTACTGACCCCCACCGCCTGTGTTCCTCCGCCACCCCACCCCCACCCCCACCCCAACCCCCACCCGCGTCGAGTTTTCTTCATTCAGCGAGGCCCCACAACCACCCGAGCCCCTTCGATCGCACCGGCGAACTCCGACAAGCTCTGAAAAATCGACTGACCCAATTTTGAAATTTAGTCTACTGTGATTTAATTAGTGTGGAATATAAAAGGGGAAAACCATAAGCATTGGGAGTATAGTGTTTAGCGTGACATGGCGGATCTGAAGGTGCAAACCAGACAAAGGCAACTTCGCAACCAAGACAAGAAATCAGAGTAAAGCAGTGGCGATCTATTTTCTTACTGCGATAAATAAGTTGAGCAGATACGAAAGAGTACCGCCTCTGGTGCGGCGCCGTGTACGCATCGGCTGAGAATTTGACGGTGCTGCGGTAGCGATGGCTGTCGGCGGTGTGGAAGCAGATCTAGGAGGGTAGACGGTGGCAGCGGGGTACGGTGGACGAGGCGGTCGTAGGAGCGGCGCCGGCAAGGTGGACGACGGCGGGGATGTAGCAAGAGGATGGGATGCAAGGATCCCGGTCCGAAGCCGTGGATGAGAGAGGTCAATCTCTTGTAATGGACGGCGGCGTCGGGGTATCAGCTCCGGCGTGGTGGAGGAGGACGGCGGTGGATGGGGTGGTGGACGGCGGCGGACAGAGGAGGGTGGGGTGGAGAGGGTGTTTTGGCGCCCACGGAGTACGAATGGGGAAAAGGGAGGTAGAGAGGAAGGGGGAACCATGTATTCAGGGCGCGCTTGTCTCAAATGCAAGGAAATTTACAAACTTAGCCCCTGTTTCAAATTTCTACTACATCACAACAACATTAGTCGGTTGGGGATAGGACGGTAATCTCGCATACACCGAATATTTGCCGACGAGAGTTTGTTTTTGGCGCCCACCGTGTATGAGTATGAATCGGGGAGGGAGTCGATTTCGGCCGAGGACACACTATGTTTTGGCGCCCACCATGTATGAATCCGGGTGAGAGGCGGTTACATCACGTTTGGGTGAAATTACAAACCTACCCCTATCGAAACCTATAGAAATCCAACAGATAGGCTTTGCGTGGCAGGGATAGGCAGTAGTGATTTCCATCTCGCAGATTTTGGTTTCGGACGGTTACTGCGACTTTCCCCGCTTTTCGTTCAAATTTTGCAGAGTGCACGTTTACAGTGCCAACTCAATTCGAATCCCGTTTGTATTCTATTTTTTTTGGGCGGGATCCATTTTCAATTGGAATTACATTCTATATACATCTTTTTTTATATATACTTTCAAAAGCACAACAAAGAATTCTGCTCCTTTATATGTATAATATGATTTACAAATACAACGATCTCGAAATTTTAAGGTTGAATTCGAATAAAATTAACCAAATTATGTTCTACTAAAATGTATGGATCAGTAATATCTACATATTAAATAACATAGATGTGCGTGAATTCATATGTGTATGCGTGTTTGATAGATCAATTTTGGTTCGAGTATGGATTACATGTATCATCATCTCGAATTCAAATATTTGATTCCCTTTTTTGTCCACTCCTTTCACGCCCATCTCTCTCGCATGCATGCTCCTTCAGGTAGCTATCACTCTCTTTTCTCCAGCTCACCCGCACGCTCACTTCATGTTTCTCCTATCCTCGCAAACATGGTCTCTCGATGTCTCCCTTGAGAAGTGTCACACTCTCCCTATCATTATACATTACACGGTTTTCATTATCTCTCACGTCTCTACTGTTCTCTGGTATCACTCGGTACCTAAGCTTTCTTTTTCACCGCTACACACACATTCTCCACTCGTCTTTCACTTTGTCTTTCTCTCTATGGAATTCTCTCACACACCCTATATGTCTCTACATATGACACATACCACTAAAATTACTCTCTCTCTCTCTCTCTCTCATGTAGACACAACATTTGTTGCGGTCTCCTTTTCGTCTCCATCCCAGACTGACATTATTCGTTTGTTTACCGATCAGACAACCCCGACTACTGTCTCCTCTCTCTCTCACACAGACACACACACAACTCCTGCTTCCACTCCCCATCCCGACTACCATCTCTCTCTCACACAAAACTCTCTCTTTCGCACCCCGACTCGTATTTCTCTCACAAACATTTATCGACTAGCTAGCCTCTAGATAGGTTCATACACCCACACACTTGTGCTTCCACCATCGCATACATGTCTCTCTCCCGCTCCTTGTATCTATGTAGATTTTTCTTCCCTTCTTGAGACACGCCCTCTCGATCGTGCACACACACACTATCGCCTCATTTTAAGCTGATACCTATCGCACACACACACTCCTTGTGTCTTTGTCACACATGCACTCCGTCCTCCTCCACTCCCCCTCTCTCTCACACACACATGGGCTTTTTGCAACAACTAGCAAGATGCCCATGCGTTGCACGGAACATCAAGATGCATTTGTATAAGTAGTTTATCTTGTGGGGAAAAGGATGAACGAGGGAAGGCCTTATTCGCAAATGTGGAGAGGAGTGTGGGTATATTTTTGCAAAATTGCCATAGTTTCCTTCCTATCCGTAAGATATAGATCGGACGGCCTATATTCCAGGATGGCAGGCACACGATCATCACCGACAATGCTTTTTATAAGAGTAGGGATAAAAAATAGAGTTGGTGATGATGGTGGGCCTGCCATCCTGCAATGTAGGTCGTCCGATTTATATCTAACAGATAGGAAGGAAAATATGGCAATTTACCCGCACTCTTCACCACATTTGCAGATAAGGCCTTCCCTCGTTCATCCTTTTCTCCCACAAGATCTTGATGTTCCGTGCAACGCACGGGCATCTTGCTAGTAAGAGTAGAAATTAGACATATACCACTTCTCGAATCTTGAAACCAATAACATTCCTCCCTTATCTCATCAAAACCGCCAAAGGAATATATTTTGAGTGAAACATAACATATTTTTAGTGATATACGTATTTCAAAACTAGACTTTTTTCTATCAAATCGGTGAATATGTATTAATCTACTTTGATCGTGTGGCAACGCATTGGCACATTGCTAGTATTTATTATAATTTTTTGGACACCAGACAAATGGTGGAGTACATATACGAAGAGAAGAGGCGTACGCACGCAGTCGGCCTCTCGCTGTCTCGCACACATGAGTATTACGTAAAGGCAACATTAACAAATAAACCCTAAAACCCTAGGTGCACGATTGCTGCATTCGCGGGTACCAGGTACGTGGTGGAGCACCTTTGTAGGAATAGTCAGCTCGCGTGATAATTTGATCCGTAGGAGTTGATGGTCGGGACCACAGGTGAACGACTTGGAGCGCGGTGGCTCATCAGTTGCCACAGATCGAGTAGCCATGTTTAAAATATCGTTTTTTAGCAGGGTTAAGAGTTCCAATTTTCAATGGCGCATTATAAGTAGTAAGTAGTTTTTAGAATGATTGGTATGGAGCGAAAACGGAATTCATAGTACTACGTACCTCCTTGGCGTATGGTTGTATGATTTTTTTGCGATGGAGGTTGAGGGAGTCCTGGATTAGGGGGTATCCGGATAGACGGATTATATCCTTTGGCCGGACTGTTGGACTATGAAAATACAAGATTGAAGACTTCGTCCCGTGTCCGGATGGGACTCTCCTTGGCGTGGAAGGCAAGCTTGGCAACACGGATATGTAGATCTCCTTTCTTGTAACCGACTCTGTGTAACCCTAGCCCCCTCCGGTGTCTATATAAACCAGAGGGTTTTAGTCCGTAGGACAACATACAATCATACCATAGGCTAGCTTCTAGGGTTTAGCCTCTCTGATCTCGTGGTAGATCAACTCTTGTACTACTCATATTATCAAGAATAATCAAGCAGGACGTAGGGTTTTACCTCCATCAAGAGGGCCCGAACCTGGGTAAAACATCGTGTCCCCTGCCTCCTGTTACCATCCGCCTTAGACGCACAGTTCGGGACCCCCTGCCCGAGATCCGCCGGTTTTGACACCGACATTGGTGCTTTCATTGAGAGTCCCTCTGTGTCGTCATCATTAGGCTTGATGGCTCCTTCGATCATCGATAGCGATGCAGTCCAGGGTGACACTTTTCTCCCTGGACAGATATTTGTATTCGGCGGCTTCGCACTGCGGGCCAACTCGCTTGGCCATCTGGAGCAGATCGAGAGTTACGCCCCTGGCCACCAGATCAGGTTTCAAAGCTTAAATTACAAGGCCGACATCCGCGGAGACTTGATCTTCAATGGATTCGAGCCCTTGCCGAGTACGCCGCACGGTCACGATGAGCATGATTTAGCTCTACCATCGGACAGTGTGCAGGAGATCGCACCGGCAACCGCTCTGACCCTCAATTCGGAGCCGATTGCGCCATCCACGGACGGGGGGATAGACCCCGCCACGGAGGCTGCATTCTCAGCGGCGATTGAGCCGAGTATCGACCTTACCCTTCACGAGAGCCGCGACGCCAAATTGCCGGATTCTTCCCCGGCCACGGACTCCGAACCGCCTGCGTCCGTGCCTATCGAATCCGACTGGGCGCCGATCATGGAGTTCACCTCCGTGAATATCTTTCAGCACTCGCCCTTCAGCGACATGATGAACTCATTAAGGCCTCTCTCCCTGTCAGGAGAGTCCTGCTAAACTATGTTCGGTAGGATTGGGATGCGGATGACGAAGAAATTCACCGCCCACCCACCACCCACTTAGTAGCCACTGTCTACAATTTGACCGACATGCTCGACTTCGACTCCGAAGACATCGACGGTATGGACGACGATGCGGGAGACGAAGAGGAACCACTGCCCACAAGGCACTGGACAGCCACCTCATCATATGATATATACATGGTGGACACACCCAAAGAAGGCAATGGCGACGGGACAGCAGAGGATGACCCCTCCAAGAAGCAACTCAAGCACCGACGTCAGCGGCGCCGCTCTAAGTCTCGCCAAAGCAAAAGCGGTGACACCGGCACAGGAGATAATAACACTCCGGACAGTGCCGAAGATGACAACAATCCCCTCCAGCAAGATTTAGAGTAGGAGGATGGAGAAGCCAGCCATCCCGAGAGAGCGGCAGATGGAGAGGCGGAGGATGATAATTACATGCCTCCCTCCGAAGACGAGGCAAGCCTTGACGGCGATGAATTTGTCGTGCCGGGGGATCCCGCCGAGCAAGAGCGCTTCAAGCGCTGGCTTATAGCCACGACAAATAGCCTTAAGAAAAAGCAGCAACAGCTTCAAGCTGATCAAGATTTGCTAGCTGACAGATGGACTAAAGTCCTTGCGGCCGAGGAATATGAACTCAAACGCCCCTCCAAGAGTTACCCAAAGCGCAGGTTGCTACCCTGACTGGAGGAGGAAGCATTAAAACCTACATCTCCAACATATGACACGGCTGATCGGCCACCTCGTGGCCACGACAGAGAGGCATTTCAACCAAAAACTCAGCCCGCACCCCGACACCACTCAAATAAAAATGACAAGGCACGGGGAAACACACTAGACCTGCGAGACGTATTGGAGGACAAAGCAAAACACACAAGATCGATCTATGGATCACGAGGGCGTGCCACTACGCGAGACGATAACCGTCACGCCGGATACAGTAAAAGTAAATCCGGCCGGGCCGAACACAGCGGACAAGACTCATTCGAGCTACGTCGCGACATAGCCCACTACAGAGGCGCCGCACACCCCATATGCTGCACAGACGAAGTAAGGGATCACCAAATCCCAGAGGGTTTCAAACCTGTAAATATCGAATCATACGACGGCACAACAGATCCTGCGGTATGGATCGAGGACTTCCTCCTGCACACATCCACATGGCCCGCGGTGACGATCTACACGCCATCAAATACCTCCCACTCAAGCTCAAAGGACCAGCTCGGCATTGGCTCAACAGCCTGCCAGCAGAGTCCATTGGCGGTTGGGAAGATCTGGAAGCCGCATTCCTCGACAACTTCCAGGGCACTTATGTGAGACCACCAGATGCCGATGACTTGAGCCACATAATTCAGCAACCAGAGGAATCGGCTTGGCAATTCTGGACACGGTTCCTGACGAAGAAAAATCAAATCATCGACTGTCCGGATGTAGAGGCCCTAGCAGCTTTTAAGCACAACATCCGCGACGAGTGGCTCGCCCGGCACCTTGGCCAGGAAAAGCAGAAATCTATGGCAGCCCTCACGACACTCATGAACCGCTTTTGCGTAGGAGAAGACAGCTGGCTGGCTTGCAGCAATAACATATCAAAGAACCACGGTACTTAAGATACCAAGGATAGCAATGTTAGGTCACATCGCAACAAACGTAAGCGCCGTGTCAATAGCGACAATACCGAGGATACGGCAGTCAATGCTGGATTCAGAGGCTCTAAACCCGGTCAGTGGAAAAAGCCATTCAAAAGAAGCACTCCGGGCCCGTCCAGTTTGGACCGTATACTCGATCGCTCGTGCCAAATACATGGCACCCCCGACAAGCCAACCAACCACACCAACAGGGAATGTTGGGTGTTCAAGCAAGCCGACAAGTTAAACGCCAAAAACAAAGATAAGGGGCTAAATAGCGATGACGAGGAGGAGCCCCGGCAGCCAAACACCGGAGGTTAGAAGAGGTTCGCCCCACAAGTGCGGACGGTGAACATGATATACGCAACCCACATCCCCAAGAGGGAGCGGAAGCGTGCGTTAAGGGATGTATAAGCGTTGGAGCCAGTCGCCCCAAAGTTCAACCCATGGTCCTCCTATCCGATCACCTTCGATCGCAGGGACCATCCCACTAGTATCCGTCATGGCGGATTCGCCGCACTGTTCCTAGACCCAATCATCGACGGATTTCACCTCACCCGAGTCCTTATGGACGGCGGCAGCAGCCTGAACCTGCTTTATCAGGACACAGTGCGCAAAATGGGTATAGACCCCTCAAGGATCAAACCCACAAAAACGACCTTCAAAGGCGTCATACTAGGTGTAGAGGCCCATTGCACAGGCTCATTCACACTGGAAGTGGTCTTCGGATCCTCGGATAACTTCCGAAGCGAGGAGTTAATCTTCGATATAGTCCCGTTCCGCAGCGGCTATCATGCACTGCTCGGGCGAACCGCATTTGCGAGATTCAACACGGTACCGCACTATGCATATCTCAAGCTCAAGATGCCAGGACCTCAGGGGGTCATCACATTCAATGGAAACACAGAGCGCTCTCTCCGCACTGAGGAGCACACTGCGGCCCTCGCAGCAGAAGTGCAAAGCAGCCTCTTAAGGCAATCCACCAGTTCGGCGATTAAAGACCCGAACACCTCCAAGCACGCCTGGAGTAATCGGCAACACGACCGCCTGGCACGTTCCGGGCTCGCATAGCAATGCGGCCCCCACCCCAGTACCAGCACAATGGCGAAATATGTGCCACGCATGCATAATTACGCATTGAAAATACCATGGGCATAGGTGGGATGGGGGCACGACTACGGCACGCCCCAAGACGCGGCTCAACCGCACTAGGGGCTTCCCGCTTTGTTATTTTCTCTCTTTCAGGACTTTAATCTCTGGAAACCCCGTCCGGCAGCATGATTGCCGGACACACGATGCAACAACCAAGGAGGCAGAAAGCTACGTTGCACCACGGAACTCCCAGGTGGTCGCTGATAACGAGTGAAATACTTGCTTTAAATACCATTCCTCAGGTTTCCCTTGGAGGGGACATGTCAAATAGTCCTACTTTTTGCTTATCGCACTACTTGTATCATTCTGCTTCAACACACCTTTTTGAATAAACAATGCATAGCACTAGCCTACTACCGCATTCTCTATGCTTATATATATATGTATATATATATATATGTTCATTCACAACATTCAGCACCCGTACACTTTGGTACGGCCAATATGCTAGGGGCTTAAGCGTACCCTATAATACGGCATGAGAAGTCCGAACACTTTCAACAGTGCAGCACCCCGAACTTATAGCATTATATGCTTCAGCTCTGAATCATGTCTTGGGTCAATAGTTGGGTTTGCCCGGCTCCCATGTTTTGGTACCTTATGCTACGTCTTGAGCTTGCGTTGGTTTTCCCCGAAGAGGAAGGGATGATGCAGCAGAGTAGCGTAAGTATTTCCCTCAGTTTTTGAGAACCAAGGTATCAATCCAGTAGGAGGCCATGCTCAAGTCCCTCGTACCTGCACAAAGCGATAGCTACTCGCAACCAATGCGATTAGTGGTTGTCAATCCCTTCACGGTCACTTACGAGAGTGAGATCTGATAGATATAATATTTTTGGTATTTTTGGTATAAAGATGCAAAGTAAAAAGTAAAAGCAAAGTAAAAAGAAGAGCAAGATTAAAGTGATGGAGATTGATATGATGAGAATAGACCCGGGGGACATAGGTTTCACTAGTGGCTTCTCTCAAGAGCATAAGTGTTCTACGGTGGGTGAACAAATTACTATTGAGCAATTGACAAAATTGAGCATAGTTATGAGAATATCTAGGCATGATCATGTATATAGGCATCACGTCCGTGACAAGTAGATCGAAACGATTCTGCATCTACTACTATTACTCCACTCATCGACCGCTATCCAGCATGCATCTAGAGTATTAAGTTAAACACAGAGTAACGCCTTAAACAAGATGACATGATGTAGAGAGATAAATTCATGCAATATGAAATAAACCCCATCTTGTTATCCTCGATGGCAACGATGCAATACGTGCCTTGCTGCCCCTTCTATCACTGGGTAAGGACACCACAAGATCGAACCCAAAGCTAAGCACTTCTCTCATGGCAAGGACTACCAATCTAGTTGGCCAAACCAAACGGATAATTCGAAGAGACTTGCGAAGATAACCAATCATACATGAAAGAATTCAGAGAAGATTCAAATATTATTCATAGATAGACTTGATCATAAACCCACAATTCATCGATCTCAACAAACACACCGCAAAAAGAAGATTACATCGAATAGATCTCCACAAGAGAGGGGGAGAACTTTGTATTGAGATCCAAAAAGAGAGAAGAAGCCATCTAGCTACTAACTATGGACCCGAAGGTCTGAGGTAAACTACTCACACTTCATCGGAGAGGCTAGGATGATGTAGAAGCCCTTCGTGATGATGGCCCTCTTCCGGCGGAGCTCCGGAACAGGCCCCAAGATGGGATCTCGTGGATACAGAAAGTTGCGGCGGTGGAATTAGGTTTTTGGCTCCTGTTCTGATCGTTTGGGGGTACGTAGGTATATATAGGAGGAAGGAGTATGTCGGTGGAGCATCGAGGGGCCCACGAGGCAGGGGGCGCGCCCTAGGGGGGGTGCCCCCCACCCTCGTGACCTCCTCTTTGACTACCTGGAGTAGGGTCCAAGTCACCTGGGTCACGTTCGGTGAGAAAATCACATTCCCGAAGATTTTATTCCATTTGGACTCCGTTTGATATTCTGTTTCTCTGAAACACTGAAATAGGCAAAAAATAACAATTCTGGGTTGGGCCTCCGGTTAATAGGTTAGTCCCAAAAATAATATAAAAGTGGAAAATAAAGCCCAATATAGTCCAAAGCAGTAGATAATATAGCATGGAGCAATCAAAAATTATAGATACGTTGGAGACGTATCAGGCATCCCCAAGCTTAATTCCTGCTCGTCCTCGAGTAGGTAAATGATAAAAAGAGAATATTTGATGCGGAGTGCTACTTGGCATAATTTCAATGCAAATCTTCTTAATTGTGGTATGAATATTCAGATTAGAAAGATTCAAGACAAAAGTTTATATTGACATAATAATAATAATAATACTTCAAGTATACTAACAAAGCAATTATGTCTTCTCAAAATAACATGGCCAAAGAAAGTTATGCCTACAAAATCATATAGTCTGGCTATGCTCCATCTTCACCAGACAAAGTATTTAAATCATGCACAACCCCGATGAAAAGCCAAGCAATTGTTTCATACTCTAACTTTTTCAAAACTTTTTTAATCTTCACGCAATACATGAGCGTGAGCCATGGATATAGCACTATAGGTGGAATAGAATGGTGGTTGCGGAGAAGACAAAAAGGAGAAGATAGTCTCACATCAACTAGGCATATCAACGATCTATGGAGATGCCCATCAGTAGATATCAATGTGAGTGAGTAGGGATTGCCATGCAATGGATGCACTAGAGCTATAAATGTATGAAAACTCAAAAAAAGAAACTAGTGGGTGTGCATCCAACTTGCTTGCTCACGAAGACCTAGGGCAATTTTGAGGAAGCCCATCATTGGAATATACAAGCCAAGTTCTATAATGTAAAATTCCCAATAGTATATGAAAGTGACAACATATGAGACTCTCTATATGAAGAACATGGTGCTACTTTGAAGCACAATATATGAGACTCGCTATATCATGGTGCTACTTTGAAGCACAAGTGTGGAAAAAAGGATAGTAGCATTGCCCCTTTTTTTGGGCCTTCTTTTTTTTCTTTGGCCTTTCTCCTTCTTCTTTTTTTTGGGACAATGCTCTATTGAATGATGATCATCACACTTTTATTTATTTAAAACTCAATTATTACAACTTGATTCTAAACAAAGTATGACTCTATATGGATGCTTCCGGTGGTGTACCGGGATGTGCAATGAATCAAGAGTGACAAGTATGAAGAAATTATGAGTGGTATCTTTGCCACAAATACTATGTCAACTACATGATCATGCTAAGCAATATGACAATGATGAATGTGTCATGATGAACTAGATGGTGGAAAGTTGCATGGCAATATATCTCGGAATGGCTATGGAAATGCCATAATAGGTAGGTATGGTGGCTGTTTTGACGAAGGTATATGGTAGGTGTATGATACCGGCGAAAAGTGCATGGTATTAGAGAGGCTAGCTAAGGTGGAAGGGTGAGAGTGCGTATAATCCATGGACTCAACATTAGTCATAAAGAACTCATATACTTATTGCAAAAATCTAGAAGTTATCAAAGCAAAGTATTACGCGCATGCTCCTAGGGGGATAGATTGGTAGGAAAAGACCATCGCTCGTCCCCGACCGCCACTCATAAGGAAGACAATCAGTAAATAAATCATGCTCCGACTTCATCACATAACGGTTCACCTTACGTGCATGCTACGGGAATCACAAACTTTTAACACAAGTATTCTTTAAATTCACAACTACTCAACTAGCATGACTTCAATATTATCACCTCCATATCTCAAAACAATTATCATGCTTGAATCTTTTCTTAGTATTCAACACACTCAAAAGAAAGTTTCACAAATCTTGAATACCAAGCATATTATTATTAAGCAAATTACCATGCTATTAAGAGACTCCCAAAATAATTTAAGTGAAGCATGAGAGATCAATAGTTTCTTTAAAACAAATCCACCACCGTGCTCTAAAAGATCTAAGTGAAGCACATAGAGCAAAATTATAACGCTCAAAATATATAAGTGAAGCACATAGAGTAAAACTACATAGCTCAAAAGATATAAGTGAAGCACATAGAGTATTCTATCAAATTTTAATTCATGTATGGCTCTCTCAAAAGGTGTGTACAGCAAGGATGATTGTGGCATACTAAAACACAAAGACACAAATAATACAAGACGCTCCAAGCAAAACACATATCATGTTGGTGAATAAAAATATAGCTCCAAGTAAATTACCGATGGAAGTGGACGAAAGAGGGGATGCCTTCCGGGGCATCCCCAAGCTTTGACTTTTTGGTGTACTTGGATTATCTTGGGGGTGCGATGGGCATCCCCAAGCTTAGGCTCTTGCCACTCCTTGTTCCATGATCCATCAAAAGAATTCACCCAAAACTTGAAAACTTCACAACACAAAACTCAAAATAGAAAACTCGTGAGCTCCGTTAGCGAAAGAAAACAAAAGACCACTTCAAGGTACTGTAATGAACTCATTGTTTATTTATATTGGTGTTAAACCTACTGTATTCCAACTTCTCTATGGATTATAAACTATTTCACTAGCCATAGATTCATCAAAATAAGCAAACAACACACGAAAAACAGAATCTGTCAAAAACAGAACAGTCTGTAGTAATCTGTAGCTAGCGCAAGATATGGAACCCCAAAAATTCTAAAATAGATTTCTGGACGTGAGGAATTTATCTATTAATCATCTGAAAAAAGAATTAACTAAATATCACTCTCCAAATAAAAATGACAGCAGTTCTCGTGAGCGCTAAAGTTTCTGTTTTTTTACAGCAAGTTCAACAAGACTTTCCCCAAGTCTTCCCAACGGTTCTACTTGGCACAAACACTAATTAAACACAAAAAACACAACCAAAACGGAGGCTAAATAATTTATTTATTACTAAGAAGGAGCAAAAATCAAGGAATAAAAATAAAATTGGGTTGCCTCCCAACAAGCGCTATCGTTTAACGCCCCTAGCTAGGCATAGAAGCGAGGATAGATCTAGGTATTGCCATCTTTGGTAGGCAATCCATAAGTGGCTCTCATCATAGTTTCATATGGCAATTTTATTTTATTTCTTGGAAAGTGTTCCATGCCCTTTTTTAATGGAAATTGAAATATAATATTCCCTTCCTTCATATCAATAATCGCACCAACCGTTCTAAGGAAAGGTCTACTAAGAATAACAGGGCAAGAAGGATTGCAATCTATATCAAGAACAATGAAATCTACGAGCACATAATTCCTATTTGCAAAAATAAGAACATCATTAATCCTTCCCATAGGTTTCTTAATAGTGGAATTCGCAAGATGCAAGTTTGGAGAGCAATCATCAAAATTACGGAAATCTAACAAATCACACAAAGTCTTGGGAATAGTAGAGACACTAGCACCCAAATCACGCAAAGCATAAAACTCATGATCTTTAATTTTAACATTAATAGTTGGTTCCCACTCATCATAGAGTTTTCTAGGGATAGAAAATTTCAACTCAAGTTTTTCTTCATAAGATTGCATCAAGGCATCAACAATATGTTCGGTGAAGGCTTTATTTTGACTATAAGCATGTGGAGAATTTAGCACGGATTGCAACAAGGAAATACAATAAATTAAAGAGCAACTTTCATAATTAAATTCCTTGAAATCCAATATAGTGGGTTTAGCAACATCTAGATTTTTATTTCTTTCAATCCCACTTTCATCAATTTCATTATTAAGATCTAAATACTCCGAATTTTTAGAATGCCTTCTAGGTAAAGAAAGATCATATTCAGTTTCATCAAGATTCATATCGCAAAACAAAGATTTCATAAGGGACACATCAATAACTTTTAGATCTTCATCTTGATTTTCATAGGCATTTGGTTTAGCGGCCATCTTATTGACTAAGGTGGCTTGCATATCCGAAATTTCAGCAGTCATCTTTTCTAGACGAGCAATATGGGATCTTATACCATCAAATTCTTTAGACATATCATCTAGCTCTTTATTCATATAACTCATAAAACGTTTTTGTTCCTTAAGCTCATTTCTAAAGAAATTATTATGCTCAAATTGCAAAACCATAAACTTCCTAACGTTGGTTTCGATCTCCTCTAGCCTTTTGAGGTGAAGATCACCAAATCTCGGTTGAGCCATCACGACAAACAAGCAATCTAACACACGAGCAAACAAAAAGGAAAGCGGGCAAAAAGAGGCAAATAGAGAGGGAGGATAGAGAGAGAGAGGGGAGAGAATAAAAGGGCAAGGGTGAATTGGGGGGGAGAGGAAAACGAGAGGAAAATGGCAAATAATGTAATGCGAGAGATAGGGATTGTGATGGGTACTTGGTATGTTGACTTTTTGCGTAGACTCCCCGGCAACGGCGCCAGAAATCCTTCTTGCTACGTCTTGAGCTTGCGTTGGTTTTCCCTGAAGAGGAAGGGATGATTCAGCGGAGTAGCGTAAGTATTTACCTCAGATTTTGAGAACCAAGGTATCAATCCAGTAGGAGGCCACGCTCAATTCCCTCGTACCTGCACAAAGCGATAGCTACTCGCAACCAACGTGATTAGGGGTTGTCAATCCCTTCACTGTCACTTACGAGAGTGAGATCTGATAGATATAATATTTTTGGTATTTTTGGTATAAAGATGCAAAGTAAAAAGTAAAGCAAAGTAAAAAAGCAAAGCAAGATTAAAGTGATGGAGATTGATCTGATGAGAATAGACCCGGGGCCATAGGTTTCACTAGTGGATTCTCTCAAGAGCATAAGTATTCTACGGTGGGTGAACAAATTACTGTTGAGCAATTGACAGAATTGAGCATAGTTATGAGAATATCTAGGCATGATCATGTATATAGGCATCACGTCCATGACAAGTAGATCAAAACGATTCTGCATCTACTACTATTACTCCAGACCGCTATCCAGCATGCATCTAGAGTATTAAGTTAAAAACAGAGTAATGCCTTAAGCAAGATGACATGATGTAGAGAGATAAATTCATGCAATATGAAATAAACCCCATCTTGTTATCCTCGATGGCAACGATGCAATACATGCCTTGCTGCCCCTTCTGTCACTGGGTAAGGACACCGCAAGATCGAACCCAAAGCTAAGCACTTCTCCCATGGCAAGAACTACCAATCTAGTTGGCCAAACCAAACGGATAATTCAAAGAGACTTGCAAAGATAACCAATCATACATAAAAGAATTCAGAGAAGATTCAAATATTATTCATAGATAGACTTGATCATAAACCCACAATTCATCGGTCTCAACAAACACACTGCAAAAAGAAGATTACATCGAATAGATCTCCACAAGAGAGGGGGAGAACTTTGTATTGAGATCCAAAAAGAGAGAAGAAGCCATCTAGCTACTAACTATGGACCCGAAGGTCTGAGGTAAACTACTCACACTTCATCGGAGAGGCTAGGATGATGTAGAAGCCCTTCGTGATGACGCCCCTCTTCCGGCGGAGCTCCGGAATAGGCCCCAAGATGGGATCTCGTGGATACAGAAAGTTGCGGCGGTGGAATTAGGTTTTTGGCTCCTGTTCTGATCGTTTGGGGGTACGTAGGTATATATAGGAGGAAGGAGTACGTCGCTGGAGCACCGAGGGGCCCACGAGGCAGGGGGGCGCGCCCTAGGGGGGGGCACCCCCCACCCTCGTGACCTCCTCTTTGACTCCCTGGAGTAGGGTCCAAGTCTCTTGGATCACGTTCAGTGAGAAAATCACGTTCCCGAAGATTTTATTCCGTTTGGACTCCATTTGATATTCTGTTTCTCCGAAACACTGAAATAGGCAAAAAACAGCAATTCTGGGCTGGGCCTCCGGTTAATAGGTTAGTCCCAAAAATAATATAAAAGTGGAAAATAAAGCCCAATATAGTCCAAAACAGTAGATAATATAGCATGGAGCAATCAAAAATTATAGATACGTTGGAGACGTATCACCTTACGTTCCGCTATATCGGCTAAGGTAGCACTAGGAGAACTACTGTGATTGTGCCCCGGTTCATCTGGTCAAGCACCTCAGTAGAGAAAGCTAAAACTGACTGTCATGATAAGGCGAGAGCTGGTCGCTGTTCGAGAGGTCTCGAGTCCCTAAAGACTTATGCCGCTTAGAGTAAGGGGTCGGCTTTGTCCGGCTTAAGGCGTGTATAGCGCCTCGAATTCGGCCTTTCGAATACTAGGGGCTTCGCCAAAATTTAAAATTGTAGACTTCTATGGCTAAGTGAGAGTGATAAAGCATTATAGTTCGATTGCCTTGTTTGTTGTGCTAAGAACCTCCCTCGAGGACCCAACAATGGGAAAAATAGTGCTCAGATTTATCCCGAACACCCCAGCACTCAAGGCATGGGGGCAGAAGCCAACGACTGGCCATCTCTCACATTTAATAAACAGCCGCACAGAAGGTAATATTTTAAATTCAAACAAGCGTTGCATAGAGCATATGAACAAGTTTTCATAATACATGATCACACGAGCATGTTCATTCAAAAATTACATCCTTCGCACACTCGTCCGCCACAAGACGGGCACCCTTCAGGACACCCTCATAATACATTTCGGCGCGGCGATGCTCCTTGCCCTGCGGCGGCCCCTCCTTCACCAGCTTCTCGGCGTCCATCTTGGCCCAGTGCACCTTCGCACGGGCAAAAGCCCGGCGGGTACCTTTGATGCAGACGGACCGCTTGATGACTTCTAGTCGGGGGCAGGCATCCACAAGCCGCCTCACCAGGCAGAAGTAGCTGTTGGGAAGGGAGTCGCGAGGCCACATCCGTACTATAAGGCCCCTCATGGCCTGTTCGGCCGCCTTGTGCAGCTCGACCAGTTGCTTCAGCTGGTCGCTCATAAGCATCGGGTGTTCAGTCCTAGTATACTGAGAGCAGAACAACTTCTCCGTCGAGCTTCCCTCCTCGGCCTGGTAATATTTTGCGGCATCCGACACGCTGCGGGGCAAATCTGCGAATGCTCCTGGAGAGCTCCGGACTCGGGTAAGTAACAAGTAATTTACTTTCACATGCTTGCTTTGCATATTGAATGCCTTACCCGCCGCTATCTTCCTCATCGCCTCAATTTCCCGGAGGGCCTTTTGGGCTTCAGCCTTGGCATGCTTTGTGCTCTCGAGGGGCGCAGCAAGCTCGGACTCTCGCGTCTTCGAGTCAAGCTCCAAAGTCTCGTGTTTCTTCACGAGAGCCTAGAGCTCTTGCTGCACCTCGCCCACCCGTGCCTCTTGTTTCTCACGCTCGGTGCGCTCCTCGGCCGCTTTGTTTTCGGCCTCGGACAACGCTTGCTTCAGGGTTGCCACTTCGGCCGTGGCCCCTGGCACATTCATGATGATCCTGTCATTTCGCAACCACATTTTCTTTTTTATATAGACAAGGTATTACTTACCTTTGTTCTCCTCGAGCTGCCTCTTGGCAAGGCCGAGCTCTTTCTCGGACCGCTTGAGGTTCTGCTTTAGTGTGGCGACCTCCGCAGTTAGTGCGGCAGATGTCAGCAGCGAAGCCTGCATACGCATATAGACATACTTATATTAGACTCTTGCAGATATTCTTTGATCCTCTATTCGTCTTTTCATTGTGAACACCAAACAGAGCATCAGGGGCTACTGTCTATGCGGTAATATTTTTCCTATATTTTAAATACTTACCTCAAAGCCTGTTAGAAGGCTGGCACAGGCTTCAGTCAGTCCGCTCTTGGCGGATTGAACCTTCTTGATCACCGCACTCATAATAGTGTGGTGCTCTTCGTCGATGGAAGCGCCACGAAGCCGCCACGAAGCGCTCCCAGCAGGTCATCCACTACCTCTGGATGGACAGAGGTCACCGGCACGGACGGCTTGCCCCTCTTGGAAGGGGGCCGCCTGCCCGAGTCCGGAACCACTGGAGGTTCCGGCGCGGTGTTCGGCTGAGGGCCGAACTTGGAGCCCCTGGGAGCCTTGCTCCCTTTGCTCCTGGAGTCCGGAAGGTCGCCTTGAGGCGCCTCCAGGACTATCTCCCCCAGCTCGGTGCCCCTTGAGACAATACCTCGGCATTGTCCATAGGGCAAGGGGAGGAGGAGGTTGGAAGTGTATCACTATTCATGTCCGAAGAGTCCAAGGAACTGTCCGACGAGGATACGTCAATACGGGCTTGGGGCGGACTGCATAATCATATTCGACGTTAGGAGAAGCAGCGCAACAAAAGTATGCTATGAATTACTCTGGTATCTGAATACTTACGACTTCGCCAGGGGCTTGGCCCTGAGCAGCCACTCGTCTTCGCTGTCGGCGGCGGTGGTGGAGCAGTCCGGAAGGAGAGTCCTTCCCTTCTTGGACCCTTCGGCCTCCCCGGTTGGGGCGACCTTCCTTTTCTTGTCTCCCCCGACTGGAGGGGGAGAGTCTTCATCTTCCTTGTCCTCGTTTTCACGGGGGGGAGTGCGTCTCGGAGTTATCGGACGATGTGTCCGATACCAAATGGCACCGGGAACTCTTTCGGGTTCTCGTGGCCTTCTTCATGGTCTTCTCCGGCACCTCATAAGGAGCCGGAGTCCGCATCTCCGTCAGGAGAGCGTCTGCAGGGTCTTCGGGCAGAGGGGGCGGACAGTTAATCTGCTCCGATGTCTCCACCCAGTCCTGTCAAAGGCATGGGAGCTCAGACCCCGCACATGGTTAAGCTATGGGAAATAAATACCCTACCCGGTGTACAGAGCTTACCAGATTCGCAGGGCGCCTCGCGCTTAGCCCACGGTCCTCGGTAAGAGAAGGGGGGACCTCGGCGCCTTTGAACAGCACCTTCCAGATGTCCTTATGTGTCGTGTTGAAGAGCTCACACAGAGTCTGGTGCTGGGCCGGGTCGAACTCCCATAAGTTGAAAGCCCGTTGTTGACATGGGAGGATCCGGCGGAAGAGCATGACCTGGACTATGTTGACAAGCTTAAGTTTCTTGCTTGTCATGTTCCGGATACACTTCTGGAGTCCGTCCAGCTCCACCGATGAGCCCCAAGACAGGCCCTTCTTCTTCCAGGAAGTGAGCCGCGTGGGGATTCCGGATCGAAACTCGGGGGCCGCCACCCAGTTGGTGTTGCGCGGCTCAGTGATGTAGAACCACCCCGATTGCCACCCCTTTATGGTCTCCACGAAGGAGCCCTCGAGCCATGTAACGTTGGGCATCTTGCCCACCATGGCTCCGCCGCATTCCGCTTGTTGGCCGCCTACTACCTTCGGCTTGATATTGAAGGTCTTCAGCCATAGGCCAAAGTGGGGTCGGATGCATAGAAAGGCCTCGCACACGACGATGAATGCCGAGATGTTGAGGATGAAATTCGGGGCCAGATCATGAAAGTCCAGCCCACAATAGAACATAAGGCCGCGGACGAATGGATGGAGGGGAAACCCCAGTCCATGGACGAAGTGGGGGAGGAAAACCACCCTTTCGTGAGGTTCCGGGGTAGGGACGATCTGCCCCGCGGCTGGCAGCCAGTGCGCGATATCCGCAGCTAAGTATCCGGCTCCACATAGTTTTTTGATCTGTCCTTCCATGACGGAGGAGGCCATCCACTTGCCTCCCGCTCCGGACATGTTTGGAGAGAGTTGAGGAGAAGGATGTGGACTTGAGCGCTGGAGCTCGAGTGTGCGAGAATGGATGAGCAAGGAGGAAGAAGGCATAGGTAGAAAAAGGTGAGACCTTATCCCTTTATAAGGGCGGACAAAACTATGCGCCCCCACCAGCCTGGTAAAACTTACTTATCCCCCAAGCGCCGTAATTGATGGCGCGGTTGGGTTACTTACGTCCATGTTAACGGGAATCCCGTAATAAGGGGACACGATCTCTGCTTCGACAAGACATGCCAAGGAAATCGCCTCGCGAAACACGCTGAGACAGGTTATGAAAAACGATTCGAATAAGGACCTGGATGTGGTGTGATGTCACACTATGGGGAATGTCAGCAGATTAGACTTGTGTAAATATTATTCCCTCTACGATGATATGTGGAACTTATTTTGCAGAGCCGGACATGATCCTCGTGTTCAAAATCTTCTATGAAGTATTCGGAGGAGGAACCCGCCTTGCAATGCCGAAGACAATCTGCGCGCCGGACTCATCGTCATTGAAGCCTGGTTCAGGGGCTACTGAGGGAGTCCTGGATTAGGGGGTATCCGGACAGCTGGATTATATCCTTTGGCCGGACTGTTGGACTATGAAAATACAAGATTGAAGACTTCGTCCCGTGTCCAGATGGGACTCTCCTTGGCGTGGAAGGAAAGCTTGGCAATACGGATATGTAGATCTCCTTCCTTGTAACCGACTCTGTGTAACCCTATCCCCCTCCGGTGTCTATATAAACCAGAGGGTTTTAGTCCGTAGGACAACATACAATCATACCATAGGCTAGCTTCTAGGGTTTAGCCTCTCTGATCTCGTGGTAGATCAACTCTTGTACTACTCATATTATCAAGAATAATCAAGCAGGACGTAGGGTTTTACCTCCATCAAGAGGGCCCGAACCTGGGTAAAACATCGTGTCCCCTGCCTCCTGTTACCATCCGCCTTAGACGCACAGTTCGGGACCCCCTACTCGAGATCCGTCGGTTTTGACACCGACAAAGGTTGTATGGGTTTATGTTGCGAGATTTTGAACCTGGTAGTTCTAGGGAAAATACTATGGTTTCGATTTAGATGCTGGTTTTCAGTAATGAAAATCGTAAGGGGAAACCCTTCTTTGATTAAAAAAAACTACTACCTCCATTCTGGTTTACTAGTCCCCATCGTACTTTGGGTCAAAGTTTGTCCATGAATTTTACTTGTAAAATGTGAATGGAAAACGAGATTTTGTTATACCCACACAAAAAAGGACTAGAGGGAGTGATTGCTCTGACACGGACGCGACCTCTCATAGCGCAGGCATTGAACCGGCGCGCCGGCCAAGAGGGCCGCGCTTGCTGCAGGCCCGTCTGAGCACGCCTCCTCGCCGCGTGCAACCAGCTTGAGACTGCCCCGCCTGCCTTCATTGAATCCATGCGTGTGTTGGCAACACGTCCTTCCGCGAGCCGGCAGGCATTTTAGAACACAAAAAATGACTAAAATATAATTAATTTACGCATGGTCTTGACTTGTTGTGCTCGCACTGGAAGCAGGAACTAGTAGAGGATTTTCTTTATTTATAACTCTCCTCACATTTTTTTGGCTTTGAAGTGAATCATGGTTGTGGGCATTATGTATGAATGTGAAGATATCTGTGAACATGAGTTTGATGTGGAAGTTCAACTTGGAATGTCGGGCTTGCGCGTGAACTATACCATGTCCAATGCTTCGTCTGTTATTGTTTGGAAAGTAATTACTGTTATTACATGACCCGAAAAAAACATTTTGTGCCACATCAGTAGATGCACGGACATCACAACAGGCATGCTGACTGGATAAACATTTGAACCTAGCTATTATGAAGAAAATTTTGTATTGACAACAGTTTTATAGATGGCAGGAGACGCCTAGCCTGCTTTGCCTCTACTAGCTTATTTCTGGCTTCTTCCATCTCTTCATTTTCTTGGGTGAAGAGAGCATTTGATTGCTCTTTTCGCTTCTTCAGGAACTCAGCTACATTCTCAAGGGCTGCTACATGCTTTCTTTCAGCCTTTACTAATGCCATGAGGACACGAACAGCTGACGACTCCACCTGGCTTGAGTGTAATCCAGCATCATCTGGGAATTTGCACCTTGTGTCTAATCCAGCATCATTAGGGAACTGGCACCTTGTGTGTAATCCAGCCTCATTTTGGAAACATGATCTCGAGGTTGACCATACTTCCCTCCTCGCAGGAACTGCATCCTGACATGAAGTTACTTCTTTTTTAGATCAATACTCAGAGCAACCTAGATCCATTTAGTAGAAGCCAGATAAACAGAACTCGGAGAAGTGAATTCAAAAGGAAAAATAAAATAAAAACATACTACAAGGTGAGAACACCCATGAGGGAGTCCTGGATTAGGGGGTCTCCGGACAGCCGGACTATATCCTTTGGCCGGACTGTTGGACTATGAAGATACGAGATTGAAGACTTCGTCCCGTGTCCGGATGGGACTCTACTTGGCGTGGAAGGCAAGCTAGGAAATACGGATATGTATATCTCCTCCTTTGTAACCGACCTTGTGTAACCCTAACCTCCTCCGGTGTCTATATAAACCGAAGGGTTTTAGTCCGTAGGACAACATACAATCATACCATAGGCTAGCTTCTAGGGTTTAGCCTGTCTGATCTCGTGGTAGATTAACTCTTGTACTACTCATATTATCAAGAATAATCAAGCAGGACGTAGGGTTTTACCTCCATCAAGAGGGCCCGAACCTGGGTAAAACATCGTGTCCCCTGCCTCCTGTTACCATCCGCCTTAGACGCACAGTTCGGGACCCCCTACCCGAGATCCGCCGGTTTTGACACCGACATTGGTGCTTTCATTGAGAGTTCCTCTGTGTCATCATCATTAGGCTTGATGGCTCCTTCAATCATCGATAGCGATGCAGTCCAGGGTGAGACTTTTCTCCCCGGACAAATCTTTGTATTCGGCGGCTTCGCACTGCGGGCCAACTCGCTTGGCCATCTGGAGCAGATCGGGAGTTACGCCCCTGGCCACCAGGTCAAGTTTGGAAGCTTAAACTACACGGCCGACATCCGCGGAGACTTGATCTTCGACGGATTCGAGCCCCTGCCGAGTGTGCCGCACGGTCACGATGAGCATGATTTAGCTCTACCATCGGACAGTGTTCAGGAGACCGCACCGGCAACCGCTCCGACCCTCAATTCGGAGCCCATGGAGCCATCCATGGATGTGTGGATAGACCCCGCCACGGAGGCCATATTCTCAGCGGCGATCGAGCCGGATATCGACCTTACCCTTCACAGGAGCCGCGACGCCGAACTACCGGATTCTTCCCCGGCCACGGACTTTGAACCGCCTGCGCCCGTGCCTATCGAATCCGATTGGGCGCCGATCATGGAGTTCACCTCCGCGGATATCTTTCAGCACTCGCCCTTCGGCGACATACTGAACTCATTAAGCTGTCTCTCCCTGTCAGGAGAGTCCTGGCCGAACTATGTCCGACAAGATTGGGATGCGGATGACGAAGAGATTCGCTTCCCACCCACCACCCACTTAGTAGCCACTATCGACGATTTGACCGACATGCTCGACTTCGACTCTGAAGACATCGACGGTATGGACGACGATGCAGGAGAAGAACAGGAACCACTGCCCACAGGGCATTGGACGCCCACTTCATCATATGATGTATACATGGTGGACGCACCGAAAGAAAACAATGACGAAGAGCGGAAGGACGCATCGAAGGATTGTTCCCACGAGAAGCAGTCAAAGTGGCGGCATAAGCGCCGCTCCAAATCCCGCCTCGGCAGAAATAGCGATCATATAAACCCAGCGATAGAGCAAGGTGAGCCGGCGGACGACAAACATGGCATTGAACCATTGTCCGACCACGGCAACACGGAGAATCAAACAGAACAACCCGACTCCGTCGAAGATAACAATCCTGATAACATCACACCAGACAGACACCCGGAGCAACAGAACACCCATAAACGGCTTGTTGCCACTACGAGGAGTCTAAAAAAGAAGTAGCAAAGGCTCAGGGCTGCACAAGACACACTCAGAATCAGATGGAGTGAAGTACTCAACACTGAAGCGAAGTACGACGTTAATCGCCACACCAAGAGCTACCCGAAGCGAAACTTGCTACCTAAATTCGATGAGGAGGCCTTAGATCCCCCGCAATCAAAAAACAAAACGGCGATCCGGTCGGATAGACGACCTCGCGGCCAACATAAATCGGCAAACGACGCTGCACATAAGCCACTACGCGATCCAGGTGAGGACTCGCATCAAAAGTACGGCGCAACTAGATCCATCTACGGGCCACGCAAGCACGCTCCAGCATGCAATGCAACACAACAAACGTCCCAATACCACGGCACACCCAAATACAGGGGTGCCGCACACCCCCTATGTTTCACCGATGAGGTGCTGGACCATGAATTTCCAGAGGGATTCAAACCCGTAAACATAGAGGCGTATGATGGAACGACAGACCCTGGGGTCTGGATTGAGGATTACATCCTCCATATCCATATGGCTCGAGGAGACGATCTCCATGCCATCAAGTACATACCCCTCAAGCTCAAAGGGCCAGCTCGACACTGGCCTAAAAGCCTCCCCGAAAACTCCATTGGAAGCTGGGAAGAGCTCGAAGACGCTTTTCGGGCAAATTTTCAAAGGACCTATGTCCGACCTCCGGATGCAGACGATTTAAGTCATATAACCCAACAGCCCGGAGAGTCAGCCCGAAGGCTTTGGAACAGGTTCGTCACTAAAAAGAATCAAATAGTCGACTGCCCGGATGTCGAAGCCTTAGCAGCTTTTAAGCACATCGTTCAAGACGAATGGCTTGCCAGACACCTCGGCCAAGAAAAGCCGAGAACAACGGCAGCATTAACAAGCCTCATGACCCGCTTTTGCGCGGGCGAGGATAGCCGGTTAGCCCGATGAGGCACCAGCGACCCAAGTACATCCGAAGTCAGGGATGAAAACGGGAAACCACGACGCAGCAAAAACAAGCGTCGGAATAAAGAAGACAGCCCGAAGAGCACGGCGGTAAACGCCGGATTCAGAAGATCTCGGCCAGGTCAGCAAAAGCTGCCCTCCAAAGGCAACAGAGACGAACTGTCCAGTCTAAACAAGATTCTGGATAAAATATGTCAGATCCACAGCACCCCCGATAAACCTGCAAACCATACCCATAGAGAATGTTGGGTCTTCAAGCAGTCCGGCAAGCTCAACGCCGAACACAAGGGGCAGGATACACCAAGCGAAGACGAGGACGAGCCTCGCAAGCAAAGCACGGGGGAACAGAAGACATTCCCACCAGAAGTCAAAACAGTAAACGTGTTACACGTGACAAAGGGGAGAAACAAAGTGGCACTCCTAGAGACACATGCCCCAGGGCCTATCACCGCGGAGTTCTGCCACTGATCGTCCCAACCAATCACCTTTGACCATCGGGATTACTCGGCAAGTATCCATCGTGCAGGATGGGCTGCCTTGGTGTTAGACCCGATAATAGACGGATACCACTTCACACGAGTCCTGATGGACGACGGCAGTAGTTTAAACCTGATATATCAGGACACAGTCCGCAAAATGAGAATAGACCCAATAAAAATTAGCCATAGCAATACTACCTTTAAAGGAGTAACACCAGGCCCAGAAGCCCATTGCACGGGCTCCCTGCTACTAGAGGTTATATTCGGCTTTCCCGATAACTTCCGCAGCGAAAATTTAACTTTCCACATCGCTCCGTTCCAAAGCGGCTATCAAGCAGTACTCGAACGCGAAGCTTTCGCTCGCTTTAACGCAATACGCATTACGCTTCTCTCATGCTTAAGATGCCCGGTCCACGTGGCATCATTACAGTAAACGGAAATATTGAGCACTCCTTGCGCGTGGAAGACCGTGCGGCTGCCTTGTCAGCCGCAGACTAAACGGCCTCACCAACTAAAGCATCTGATAGGTCGTTAAGACCATGGACACGGTTGGACGAGTCCGGTGCAGCTATATGTAATTGATACAGGTTTGATGGCTATACCCCTATTACAATACAAGGGGCTCAGTGCGCGCGCACAAGTGGCTATCAGGCTCAACTTTACTCATTTTGAACTATATATTGTTTATTTAGTATAACTTACCTTTTGCACGGCAACTTTTCAATTAAGTTTCTCTCTTTTTCAGATGATCATCATGCTACACCCGTCCAGAATACGGCACAACGGAGATACAGGTGCAGACGTGCAGCAGGGACCCGTTCTAAGGATTCTTTTTAGATTAAGACCCTGCGTAAACCTTTTTTATTGTCTCTTGTTGATACACATCCCTCGGATTCTCAATACAATTGAGAAGGATGCTGACGTATTGGCATGTGGCCACGTCAGAATATTGCACGTACCTGGACACCAGGGGCTTATTACAAAGGGCACTGTTTAGGCCCAGTTTACATCATAAAGACCGAATACCTTAGGGAGTGTTCGGCGTCGCGAGTTTGGCCTTATATGCATCGGCTCCGAATCATGTCTTTGGTCAAACTAGCAGGGTCACCCGCGCATTTGCGCGGCTAGAATAACCCATTTTGATATTTGCTCTGATCACTATACAGTCTCCCAATAAACTATTATTTGGTTTAATTGGCCATGAATTATATATCATATTTATAGATTGTGGCAAAAATGAAGGTCACAATGAAACATGCTAGTGCATTACATTGTCAAACAATTTTCTTGATATGTGAGGTTGGAAGACCAATGCAAGACCATATAGGGGCTTTGATACATGTCTTCGTTTCCCCCCTCATTTCTCCACTCCTCCTCATCCCCCTTTTGTATCATTGCAGAAATATGTTTTCAAGAGATCCCTCACAAAGAATTACATCTGAACATGAACATCACATATCTAAAGTTTTCTTCTCCCATGCAAGTGGATGACTGGCCACATTCTTAGATGCCTTTCTCTGTTATTGCAATATCATGCCTACCTAAATAGGTCTGCTTAGATGCTCATCTTACTATCACCCCTTATCTATATTGACAATATTGATATTGAATATTCTCTCTGACCGGCTCTATTCAAAGCTTATTCATGCTAATCATGTCCATGTTGATTTTATATCATCTTGTATTTTATATAATTTATTTAAAGTTTATGTTCCTATGAATTTCGTATGGAGTGAAAGTAGTATTAGCCAATTGTATTTTATTTCTTATTTAGAACCACAATTTCATACGTAAAGAATGGTTATATTTTTCATCTAGTAAGCATTTTATGTACTATGGGTTATTAAGTATTCCTTTACTCTTTATCATATTAACCATATAGTAGATGAAAATATATTGGTTCAACTACAGTTCTACCACATTGTAATCTCCACATCTGTGCAAAATATATTTCGTACTCTGTCAATGCGCAGGGTTATTTCTTCTTCGGTCATCTTAATATAAAATCTAAATACACAGAATCGGCCGCACTATGAAAACTTGTATTGAAAGCCACCACGATATGCAGATATATATTTCATCCTAATGTTGTGCTTTCTTTCTCCTACTGATCACTTTACAGTAATTTAGTAGCTACGGCAAAAAATAAAGTGAATAAACTGATGATTAGATGCATGTATTTTACTATGGCTTTGGCGTGTGTGATGGGTCCTTACGAACGTTAGTTTTCTTGCTGTCTTAGCCTCCAAACACAACGTGCTTTCATTTTAGTTATCCATTTCATATTCATTTGTAGGGTCCAAGTATTACTGTTGTGCTTCTCAGTGTATACGTGTGTGTGTTTGCCTAATATACAATGTTGCTTTTTTTTTGTGCTGCATGTGCATGCTTGTGTTTAGCCTATATGTGTCGTACTACGGCAGGAAACCAATCCGTCTGCTTCGTTGGTTGGTACGTTCCCTAGGATCTGGACGTATATTGCCGCAGGAAAAAAATCGGTGGCTAGTTTTTTTTGTGCTGCACGGATATTGCCGCAGGAAACTAATCGGTGGTTAGTTTTTTTTTTGTGCTGCACGTGCGTGCTTGTTATTTTTAACATAGCACGTACATGCTTGTTTAGCGTGTATGTGTCGTAGTGCGGCACTAATCCTTTTCCGTGTCCTGATATTTGCACGTGCAATAGAATAGATCTTCACCATTGATACGTCTTAACTTTTAGAGTGTTAAATTGTCATCATTCGTCTTCTATCGTTTTAATAATAAAATAGATAGATATTTTCCTTTGTTGATGGTGTAAGAAATGACCATATTGCTGCTAAAAAAATGACCATATTGCACTGCATTATATATAGCACAGTTGTTTCAGATTGATTTCCATCGTAGCTGATTTGGTCGCTAATTCACATATAGCTTTTATTTGTTTAGTTTCTTATGTGAACCATTATAATTGGGACCCTTCTTACAATCACCAGAGCTGATTATTTAGCACATGTAGAAAAATGTGATGGCTAGTATTTTAGATGCTCCACCCCTCAGTTAACGACCCCGCATGCCCTTAATATTATATCTCATAGAGGTAAGCACTAAGAACCGACACGATATCTCTAGATAATTGGATTGTTTAGATATGCACGGTCTTTTGGCCGATAGAGTTTGTATTTTTCATTAATTTTTGCTTGTACATATGAATATACATGCGTCATTGTAACATAATTACACAATTACGACTGATTTTTACTCATCCATCATCCTTTTGCGTTTAAAACCTGATTCGATTTTTTTTTCTCACTCGGCTGGTCTCCAAACAATTATGACTGCAAATTAGACTCAACGAACATAAAATATTTGCATAATCATATGTACTCTAGAGTTGTGAAACTTTTACTTGATGGTTTTGTGTCACCCTCGCCTTCCTCATCAGGCATACATGGTTGAGATATGGTTCTCCAGGAGTTGAGCGGCTTTTCCATGATGACTCTACTTGTCCTTCTAATATAGTTATATAGTGTTCCCTATGTCTCATAACATATGGTACACTTGATTATTTGCCTTTTTTAAATCACAATTTTAGCTGTGATTTTTATAATAAATAAAAAGTTTGAAAAATAACATATGGCAAAAGAAAATATGTATTATTAAGGCAATACTATGTTGCTAGGTGGTCTACGGATTTGGATGTAATTTTTATTATTTTTTGGTATTCGTTGTACTGTCATGATTGAAGATGAATAAATCGGAAGGTTCCCCGTAAAAGTAGTATTCTGATAATCTCTTTGGTCCACTTTCTTTGATATGTATATACGTACACATCTGCTTTCAAATTTTTTTTATCAAATCTATTTTTCAGTCTGGGTAGAAATTTTTTGTTATCCCAACGTGGAGCACTAAGCAGCAGTACAAATTGTTCTTTAGACTGTTCTTTTGTTTGCACGTAGAAAAAAGAGAAGTTTACATTAATTACTTTGCTTAAATATATTGTATACTTAAGACAGAAGTCAAACAAACGAACGTGTACTCTACCATGGCGCTTCTCTTTTTTTTTGAGAGGACGCTTTCTTTTCTTGGGTTGGGGGCGCTTTCTTTTTTTGGGCTGCATTGAGACGGTCGGTCTCTTCCATACTATTCCCTTTTACAAACGGGCACTATCCTAATTGTCTGTTGTATTTTTTCTTGGTTGCCGTACTTTGCATGTGCCATATGAGTTAACCAAAGACGTGTTGGTTCTAAAAAAAACAGACATGTTGTACGTGACATGCCAAACTATTTGTTCATGGAAATATTTGTATGTAACGCTGCATCTTTTAAATCTCAGCCATTAATCTCTAAAATTTATGGTCAAGATAATTTAACTTGTATATAATTTTCTGTCTTAAGTATATAATAGATGTTGGGTTTGCCCAGCTTCTGTGTTTTGCTGCCTTACGTTCCGCTCTATCGGCTAAGGCGGCACCAGGAGAACTACTGTGATTGTGCCCTGGTTCATCCGTACGAGCACCTCAGTACAGAAAGCAGAAAACTGACTGTCATGATATAGCGTGAGACTGGTCAACCACTCGATGACCTAGCGGAATCTTCGGGATTCCTCCGCCTTAACGAAGGGCCATTTCCCGGCCACGCATGTACGCGCCCCGAATCCGGATGAGCGCGGAGCCACCAGGGGCTATATAGTAGCTCCACTGTCAAACTCCTCTGGCTAAGTGAAAGTGTTAAAGCATTATAGTTCAGTTGCCTAGTTCGCTGTGCTATCACCTTCTTAATGGACCAAGATGTTGGATCAAGTATGAACATGCGTCTTCTGCGAACACCCCCGCATTATATTCTTCAGGTTATGTATATAGATATATACATAAACGACGCATGTGCGGCCTTTTAACTCCACGGCCATCCTGGCAATTTTTTCTTTGCTCTCGCAGTGTGCGGCCTTTTCGGCCCTTAACTCTTTGGCCGCTTGCAAAGCGGCCGCATTGCTACTCCTTGCATGCTCCTTGGCTCGGGCAAGCTCCGCTCACCCTGTGGCCGCTCCATTTGCAGTCACAACATATTAAAGATACTGGCATCATGCTGCTCTTATCATGTGATGATCACCAGAAAGGCCACTCACCCTGTGCCTCGTCAAGCCGCTTGTTGACAAGCACGATGTCGGCATCTGCCGCATCCAGCTGCCGCTTTAGTTCGGCATACCCATCAGTCCGGCTAGCCACCGGAGCTTCCACCACCTGCACATAAAGGCAGTCTGGTTATTACCTAGGACTATGATCCTCTGTTTGTTGCCGTTTTCGACGACAACCAGAGTCTCAGGGGCTACTATCTACACAGGGCACATCTAAAAATGTGCGGTACCGTTAAAAATGTACATCATTTCACGTACCTCAAAACCCGTCAGTAGACTCATAAAGGCTTCATGCAACCCGCTTTCGGCAGACGAAATCCTTTCAATCACCGTACCCATCAATGTGCAGTGCTCTTCTGAGATAGCCGCGTGCTCCAGCAGACCCCTCAGTACGTCCGACCACACACCAGACAGTATCAGACTCTTTTGATGACTCTCTTCGAGAGCCGGATGCTGAGGACTTGAGGTGGCCATAAGATTACCTTCTAGCCTTGCCGGACCCGGAGAAACCCTCCGCGACGACACCTCGGGGTCGCCCGCTTCATGAGGCGGTGTGGCAGGGGGAGGCGTTTCGCTTGCCATCATCTTTGAAAGAAGACCCCCCGAAGACGAGCTCTGCTGGGAAGGGCTAAGATCCGAACTGCAAGATAAATGCTTCGATTATTTTTCTCAGAAGTAGAGCAAGATATTTTCGTTATTAACTACCCCTTTTACTTACAGCTCGGGGGAGGGCTGGTCCCCTTGAGGGCATAGTACGGCCAGGGTATCCCCCAGGGCAGGACCCTCCGGCGGAGATTGCTTCCCTCGTTTGGAGACCATTGTCTCCGGGTCCGCATAGGTGGTTCTCTTCCTTCCTTGGGGAGAGGAAGTTTTAGTTCCTTCTCTCCGGCTAATCTCCTTCGTGGAGATGCTAGCCTCGTTATTCCCCCCTTCATCTTCCTTGGAGGGCACTAGGCAGGGTGCTGGCTCGAGCATCTTTTCCAGCACCAGATTGTCCAAGCCTTCAGGAAGGGGGGCCGAACACCGGTTCATCTTCGCCTTTGTTATCCAGTCCTGGTCAAAGAGCGATTCTTCATAATGATGTCATGATAAATAAAGGGACAGTGTGTTCGTCCATGGGATTACTTACTTGGACAGCGGGGCGGTTGCAGCTCAGGCCCACGTCCTTGGTAGTGTCCGGACACTCTATTCGGGGTCTGAAGAACGATTTGTACATCTCCTCTTGCGTCATTTCGAGGAAATTCTGAATAGTGTGCGGTCCTTCCAGGTTGAATTCCCACATGCGGAGGGGCCGGCGTTTGCAAGGCTGGATTCGATGAACCAGCATAACTTGCATTACCATAACCAGACTAAAATCTCCCTCGAAGAGATCTCGAATACGGCTCTACAGTATTGGCACGTCCTTGGCTGGACCCCAGCTCAGCCCCCTGCTGATCCATGACATCAGTTGTGGTGGGGGGCCCGAGCGAAAGATGGGGGCAACTACCCACTTGGCACTTCGGGGAGTTGTGACGTAGAACCACTCCCGTTGCCACAATCTGGACACCTCTGGAAAGGAACCCTTTGGCCACGGAGCGTCAGCAATTTTGCTTATTAAAGCACCTCCGCACACTGCGTACTGCCCCTCGACCATCTTCGGCTTCACATCGAAGGTCTTGAGCCACAGGCCGAAGTGAGGGGTAATGCGGAGGAAGGCCTCACAAACGACAATAAATGACGAGATGTGAAGAAGGGAATCCGGGGCCAGATCATGAAAATCCAGCCCGTAATAGAACATAAGACACCTAACAAAGGGATCCAGAGCGAGGCCTAGTCCTCGGAGGAAGTGGGAGACGAACACAACACTCTCGTTGGGTCGGGAGTACGAACGACCTGCCCTCAGGCAGGCAGCCTATGCGAAATTTCGGCGGTCAGATATCTGGCCTCCCTCAACTTCTTGATGTCCTCCTCCGTGACGAAGGAAGGCATCCACCGGCCTTGGAGGCTGGATCCGGACATGATTGAAGGTCCGAAGCACCTGACCTGGGCTTTGGGTGTTAGAACTCAAGGCGGGGGAAGGATTCGATTGAGCACGGGAGGGAAAAAAAGTAAAAGTCGTGTCCCTTTATAAAGAGGGTGAGTATCAAGTGTCCTCCTCGTGGCCGTTTGGGACTTGCCTAAGATCTAGGAGTCATAGGAACGGTTGGGTTACCCACGTCCGTATTGAAGAGAATCCCGTAATAAGGGGAACACGATCTCTGCTTTGACAAGACGTGTCAAGAAACCGCCTCGCGTTATGTGCGGGGCTGCTTAAAGAAAAATGGTTCAAATAATTACCGGGTCATGGCGTGATGTCATGCTGCCAAAACGTGTCAGCAGATTAGATTTGTGGTAATATTATTCTCTCTATGGTGGTATGTGGAACTTATTTTGCAGGGTCGGACACTATCCTTGTATTCAAATTCTTCAATGGTGTATTTAGAGGAGGAACCCGCCTTGCAATGTCGAAGACAACACTGCGCGTCGGACTCATCGTCATTGAAGTCTGGTTCAGGGGCTACTGAGGGAGTCCTGGATTAGGGGGTCTCCGGACAGCCGGACTGTTGGACTATGAAGATACGAGATTGAAGAATTCGTCCCGTGTCCGGATGGGACTCTACTTGGCGTGGAAGGCAAGCTAGGCAATACAGATATGTATATCTCCTCCTTTGTAACTAACCTTGTGTAACCCTAACCTCCTCTAGTGTCTATATAAACCGGAGGGTTTTAGGCCGTAGGACAACATACAATCATACTATAGGCTAGCTTCAAGGGTTTAGCCTCTCTGATCTCGTGGTAGATTAACTCTTGTACCACTCATATTATCAAGAATAATCAAGCAGGACGTAGGGTTTTACCTCCATCAAGAGGGGCCGAACCTGGGTAAAACATCGTGTCCCCTGCCTCCTGTTACCATCCGCCTTAGATGCACAGTTCGGGACCCCCTACCCGAGATCCGCCGGTTTTGACACCGACAACCCACTTCCTACATCAAGCTAAAAACGAAAGAATTAGGATGATTAAGACTCTTCTTATTACACATCGAAGAACACCACACTTAAGAGAAACAGAAACTACAACATATACACATCGAAGAACACGAGGCTATATGAAAGTAATTGAAAGGGTGTTACTTACCAAAGCTCGTTTTACAGGTTCGGTGCATCTCCTCTTTAACTTGCCACGCTCCTTGAAGATGTCCCGAATATCCCGTGTTTGGTCTTCATTGCTCCTATGCATGTTCGCACTCATGGTTTTAAAATCTCAACATGGCAAGAAAAATATACTACTAGTAATAGTCGCGCATCTTGTGGGCAACATTAAAGCACTCGTCTGCCATGTTAGAGCATCTCCAACAGAATTGCAACGCGCGGCGCTTTAAAAATCTCAACATGCTATCTCTACTCCCTTCTCTACTGTTATATTTATTTTATATTTTATATTTAATATTTATCTCTACTTCCTTTACTGTCTACTTTTTTTCTCTATACTTTTTTTCTTGCAATATAGGCCGTCCGATTTATATCTAACAGATAGGAAGGAAACAAATGGGAATTTTGCAAAAAGATACCCATACCCCTCTCTCCAGATTTGCAAATAAGGCCTTCCCTCGTTCATCCTTTTCTCCCACAAGATAAACTACTCATACAAATGCATCTTGATGCGTGCAACGCATGGGCATCTTGCTAGTTCTAAAAACCTTTCCATCATTTGCCACACTACTGGCTGCAGATGAAAAACCTACCCAAGCACAGCGCGATACAGGAGCGACGCACAATTACAAGCTGATATTCTGTTGGACAATGGAGGCTATAACCAATTACTTTTACGGGAACAATAGCACCCAGGAAATTTGAAGGGTAGGTATGAACAAAATTGGAACTGCAGATGTATTGCTAAGTGATTCAATACACACATTACTAATCGAGGAGGAGAACGATGGTTGCGGCGGCCACTGTGAGTCATGGTTGGCAATGGGAGTCAGTTCATTGTCCACGACGGTGGTACTTCTGCGCTTGGCGTCGGCTTCCGGGAAGCAGATCCGAGACCATGGAAGACAATGTCGGGGAAGAGGCTCCGTGTACGATGACGATGGTGGACCGGCTCTAGTGCGGCATACGAGGTCGTCGATGAGGCAGATGCGCTGCGGTGGACGAGTGCGCCGATGTAAAGGGGAGGAACACGAAGGCTGTGGTGCCGTGGAGAAGTCTATTTTGCGGTGGGGATAGAAAATGGGGAGTATTTAGGTGTACTACTCTAGGTGCCGGGGTGGGTTGGCTGGGTAGGGTGAACCCGAAGTTACGAAAACAGCCCCCTACCAAGCGTCATCCGTAGGCCTGTTCCGAAGGCTATGATGGTAACTTCCCACTGCTCGAATCACGGTCGCGGGAGATTTTCCCGCCGACCTCAAAATTTTGTGACACTGGACTCCCCGTGTGGCGTGTTGAGTGATTCGGCTAAGCAACTAGCGAGTAGTACTAGTAAACTCTGCATATTAGGTTTGACCGAAGTCAAACTTCCTAAAGTTTGACCAAGTTTATAGAAAAATATAAACATTTACCATAACAAATATGTATGATGTGAAAGTACATTCAATAATGAATCTAATGGTATTTATTTGTTATTGTATATGTTAATATTTTTTGTTATAAGCTTTCTGAGAGTTTATAAAACTTAACTTTGACCAATGCTAATACGCGGACTTAAATAAAAACGAAGGGAGTACACATTTGTTTTCTTAGTTTGTAGTGAACTAATCATTTGTTGAAATTGTGAAATAAATATATTAGGCTATTGACTTCGAATGTAATGGTCTATACTATTCAATAGTTACAATCATTGTCGAATCCCAAGATGTATACAAGGTCTATAGTACTTCACAACATGCTCAAACTCACATAATCCCAGTCAAATGAGAATCCAAATGCATTTCATAGTTATTACTTTGTAGGATGCAACAAAAACAACCATAACTCTACATCAGCCATTATAGAAGCAACACTTTGACATATCCCAATGTGTGAATGAAGCATGCAGAGAGAGCTTTTGAAGATGGAGCAGATAGGGCGGGAAAGATTGTATGTATGTGGACGAGAGAGTAGGAGACAAACCTAACGAGACAGAGAGAGAGATAGAGAGAGAAAGAGAGAGGAAGAATTTATGTCTGTGAGAAAGATGGATACATATAATATACATGAGATGCGTGTGCATCCGGATTCTGTATACGTGGAAGGAGAAGAGACAACATGTTTGATGAGAGAGCTGGAAAAACATGAACGAGATGGGAAGGATCTCATGGGTTGAGGGATTGACAATTTTGTGCAGGGGAGAGAGGGATTGGTAATTTTGTGCAAGAGAGAGAGAGGGTGGGGGGAGGAGTTAGCCAGCCGTCGTCACATCACCCTGCTTCCAAATGACCCCGCATTCTCTAGCGCGGTATGGTCGCCGTCTTCGATCTGCTCGATGCCCTCTTTTAAGATTGAGGTGTTGTGCATGTTGGGGTGCAAAGAAGCACAAGCGAGAGTGGTCGCCGTATAACCTTGGATGGGGATGAATTGTGTGCTCGGGGGAGTGTGTGTGTGTGTTGTGCTGCGTCTCTCTCTCTCTCTCTCTCTCTCTCTCTGTGTGTGTGTGTGTGTGTCAGATATTGAGAGAAAACAAACCTAAGGAGAGAAATGGGTATTCACAAAGAGATTGTGCGGGCCTTGAGGTGGGCAGGGGCCGGGTGAGGGTGTCAAAATGTGTGGGTTGATGCATGTGTTGCATGCGACCGTGCGAGGGACGGACGAATCGAGAGAGATGGTTGTTGTGTTACGGATGCTCCTCTCTCTGTCTCTCTCTCCCTATCTCTCTCTCTCTCTCTCTCTCACACACACACACACAAGTAAACTAGAAGACCATTCTCTCATGTATACACAACATATCGGCATCTGTCTATGTCTCACTCATGCATGATCATTTGCACATTCACACCTCTCTATGTCTGTATCACATGCACACCGTCTCCACATTGCCCTTCCGCCACAACACACATATGGACACATACACACGTTCTCTCTCAGTCACACACACAAAATCAGTATTAAAAAACTAGGACGCACCTAAAACGTCCAAATCCAAATAAACACAAACTGGAGCTAAATTCAAACATATGGAAATATTTCAGCGTCAAGAATTTTCACAGGAAAAAAATGTTGAGTAATATTCGAGGATTGTTTTCACACACACACAAAAAGGTTTGGTGGATGTCCTTGAGCGTGACATGGTGACGCACCGTTCGATCGACCGCGCGGCCGCGGTTCACGCGCTTGCACAGGATTCCGTATCGTGGCTGTGGTACTAACTAATGAAAGCGCTGCCTAAGTCTAATGTTTATGTGTACTAGTACGGTTTTCTTTTAAGTTTGACCAACCTTATATATAAAACTAAAGTAAGCTCCCACACGCGCACTCATCAATATGCCGCTGCCGTTGCGCATGTCGGCGCCCGCCTGCTCCGGCCAACAATTTCTCGCCCATCACCGCCGTGTTGCCACCATCCCGGTGCCATGAAGTCGAAGGCTCGCCCGCTCACATCATCTGCAGTACCTCCTCGTGATGCCGCCGCGCTGCCAAGCACGCGAGCAGCTGGTGGAGCTGCGGCTATGCATGCAGCGTACGAAGAGGAGGACGAGCGCGTGCTCCAGCACGCCGGCGAGGAGGAACTAGTGTGTCATTGTCGTCTCTGCCCGCGCGGAGGAGGCGCGCATGGAGGCTGTCGCGGCGGAAGCCGGTCGCGCGCGCGTCGAGCCCGCAAATCGGGTGCAGACGCGGAATCTACCTTCGAGACCTTGAATGCCACGTGGATCCTGCAATCTGAAGGAGCAATTTGGGTCAGTCGACTCATGTGAGCCGTTTGATGCAACATGGATGGCTAGAAGGGCTTCTTCCACCTCTTCTGCTATCTTCTTCCTTTGCTCCGTCGAACTTCTTTCACAAATCGACTGACCAAAATTATACTACTAGTACGAACGTATTAAGTACAGTAGGAACACGAAGATACGAGCAGTAGTACCAACTGCAAGAAGAACAGTAATAAGACATAGTACTAGTACTACTGTCGTACTAAAGAGTTCAAATAACGAGAAAGAACATAAACATAGTTTTGTTGGGGCCTCAACATAACACACCCTTTAAAATAAACTAAGCAACTAGTCCGCTTGACACTGCAGTAGAACCAGCATGAGCGACGACACTGCCACCTACTCGTAGTCCGAGTCCACGTCCTCGACTTCGTCCTCGTCCCTCTTCCTCTTCCTCTTCGCCGACGCTTCGTTGCTTGAACCGGACACTGGGCTCTGCTTCTTCATCCAACCCTTGTAGATATTTAAACAAAGGTAGGCATCCATTGCTGCGTACAAGATGTGATCTTCATCTAATGTCTTCGACTCCCATGCATGATGAAACTCGTGATGAGGTTTCTTCAGTTGAGCGTATGAAGGATCAATCATGGCTACTGCCAGGGTCAGCATTGAAGGTTGAGAGGAGGACATCAGGCTTGCCTTCTGGCGATCGAAGGGCTGGCCTACAACGAGACCTATCCGACGCAGGACATCCCTGTCGTTCTTAAAGCCTACAGTAATGAATTTCACTCTTTTGTCCTTGAGGAAGTTCTTAAAATCTTGGCACTCAACATCAGCATGGCATATGTGGTAGGCCAAGCAAACATTATGTACGCAAACCTGGATCACGGCGGGCTTCTTCCTCTCTTCATCCTTTAGATCCTTCTCTCGTCCCAGGACTGTTGTGTACTCAACATCTAGCCCAGCGACCCACTCATCCGTTGAACTGTTGAACATGCGTAGGAAGCGAGCAAGCCATGCTTTCACCGTCTCGGATCCACGTGTGTAGATGACGATGAACTGATCACCGGTGATGGCTCTAACCTGGTACTCAGCGGCGACCATGGAGATTTGGGAGGCCATGGATTTTGGAGGAGGGTTAGGAGAAGTTGAACTGTTGTACCCCGCAAAAAAAACTAGGAGCGAACTAATGTGAAAGGACGGGATGACTGGGAGCAAACTGTTGTAAGGTAGAAGACGGGGACGAGTAGGGCGTGCGAACGGCGTGGGGTTGCTGGCTTGCCCAGTGGATAAACGGCTGCAAGCCCCCAAAGAGTTCTCGAGAACTATGCGGGACCCACTAGATGTCATGTCTACTAGACCCATATCGTAGGCCTGACGGTATAGCTTCTGCCTGTTTGCACGCCATGCCGACTTGTGGATGTAACTTCACTTAATTCAATCAAACATCGCGCCTCCCACGACCTTCGCCTCCCTCGCGCGGTCGCGCCTTTTGAGACTTCGACCGGCTATAAATGAGCAATTTCGTTTTTGCCTTTTTTTAGACAAGCAATTTGTTTTGCCTACTCCGCATGCATGATACTCCCTCTGGTCCTTTTTACTCCCGTCAACCATTTGCAAAGTGTTTGACCAAATTTATACTTTTTTTGAACACCACCTTATATTAATTAACCAGCCACACCAGTACACTCATTCGATACAATATTCACCTCACAGGGTGGTATGTTATTCACAAGAATACCATCTAATCTATTGTCAAAGCTATACTTAGCGATTAAGTGTGCCACCTTATTGGCCGAATGGCTAATCTTTGAAAATTGAAGATTGTTGATCAACTTCGAGATGCTCAACGCTTTCATCTTCAGGTCACACATAGCAGACCTGTCATAGTCCCCCAATGCAAGAGACGCTACCACAAAAGCGCAATCAGTCTCTAAAATTACAGGATTATGAAGAGAAATACCTATGTATAGACTGGCAATGCAAGCCCTAAGCTCCGCTTCCTCCACGCTTTGACAGGCATAAATGAAATCCCACGACCAAATTTATACTAAAAATATCAATATCTACAATACTGATTATAATGAGTATAAGAACTACCTTTTATAGTGAGTGTAAAAATATTGATTTGACATTGTGAATGTTGACACATTTTTCTATAAGTCTGGTGAAAGTAGAGGTACATTGACTTCAGACAAAACTTAAATGCACAATGCAGACTAGTTCCTCCGTCCAGGTGCGTGCCATGTCCTATCTTGTCATCACAACAAGGTTAGCTATTAGAGTACCACTACCTCCCTTCTAGTTTAAAGGGCTCGATTCAAAATTTCCACCTACTCTTAGCAAGATAGTAGAGGCGGTGGAATAGTTTTTGAAGTCTGCAAAAGTACTCAACTAGTGCTGTCGTTCTTCTCAAAAAAATGTGTTTACCAATGCATGCATGAACACTAGTTACTCTAATGTAACGCCCCGAGACCGATGTGCCAGGTGTCTTCCAGTTTTTCGCTGTTGTTGCCATGTCTTTTGCTTGCGTGTCTTGTATGTCATATCATGTCATCATGTGCATTGCATCATCATGTTTTAAAACTTGCATCCGTCCGGGTTCCCCAGTTCCGTCTGTCGTCCGTTCTGAGCCCAGACACACTTGCACGCGTCCGCGGCATGTCTGAAATATTATTTTATAAGTGGTCGGAAAATGTTCTCGGAATGGGATGAGAGTTGGCGTGCGGTCTTGTTATAGTGTAGGTAGACCGCCTACCAAGTTTCATCGCAATCGGAGTTCGTTTGACGCCCCAACGATTAACTATAGCGGCAGTATAGCCGGTCTAACGTCGGAAGTTTTCGGTCTCCGGAAACAGTCGCCGGGCCTCTCTTTTCTCTTCTCTCAGCTCGAAACCGTCTACACAACCCACTACCTACCATCAGGTCCAACCTAACCTCTCTCATCAGCCCGCAGCCCCCCTCGCGCGCGTCCGAAAGTTGTCCCGAACCCGACCCGGACTGTCGCCACCGTTGTGTCCGGATCATCCCCACACATCTACAAAACATCTCCTTTTTCCTATTTGGTCTTCCTATCTTTTATTTCTCGACCATCCGATAAAAATCGGAGGGACCAAATACCCCTAACCAAAATCCCCGTTGCTATATAAATAGATGGAACCCTAGCCTTGTCCCATCCATCCACTGAATCCCTCAGCCGCCGCCGCCCAACAACCTCCCTCTTTTTCCTCGCGCAGCCAGTCAACTCCCTGCTTTCTTCCTTGGGATCCTCCCCGATCCAAAAATCCCTTCCTCATTTTCAGATCCACCCAATCCCTCCATCGATCCAAGCATAGCCCTTCGCTGCTCTGCTTCCCCTCGATCCACCCGAGCTCCTCCTCTTGCGCCTCTGTGCTCGATCCCCCTCGTCCTCGCCACTCCTTTGTGTGCGGCAAGCCGCCGCAGCACCGGAGCTCCCTCCGCCGTCGAGCACCACCAGCAGATGAGCCTCGCGCCGCCCTTCCTCCCTTTCCCTCGCTCTTATCTCTCCCTCACATATGGCTCCCTCTCTTTTTCCCTCGCAGAAGTCCGCCATGGCGTCCAGGAGGCTTCAGACACCAGCAGCTCCGGTTCTGCGTCGGCTCCACCATGGGAATGGACGGATACGTCGTCCTCGACCCCAGGACCTCCTCCTACGTGCCTCTCCATCATCATCTCTGGCGCCAAGCTGTCGCCAAGCCTTGTCCCGTCGGAGCTCCGAGTCCATCTCTGCCCTACGCCAAGTCTCTGCCTCCTCTACTTCGAGCTTCATCCGACGAGCCGTGATGAAGCCGCCTCCTCCCGAACCGCCATGGCGCCCGAGACCTCCTTGCAGAACCTCCTTGCCGACCCATCCTGGACCGGCTCATCTCTGCTTCTTGCATCTTCGACATCCCCGTCGCCAAGTCTGCCGAACCTCGCCGCCCCGCCATGCTCCTGGAGCCGCAGCGCCCGCTCATCCTCAAGGTCGCCGGTGAGCATCCCGTCAAGCCATTGCCTTCCTTTGCGCCGTCCCTGTCGCCCGAGTCACCGTGCCAAGTTCCACCGCTGCCGCTGCATCCCTTTGCTTCGTCAAAACACGAGCTCCTCTGTCTCCCCTACGTCGCCGAGCGCCATCGCCCGCTGTAGCTGTCGTCTCGATCCAGGCGGGATCGAGCCCGAGGACGACAACCAGTGCCTCGTCCTGCTCCTCGCGTTGCCCCACCGCCGTTCCATGAACCCCTCTGTTGCCGTTGCTCTACCTCCTGTGCGTCACTTTGTTCCTTCTCTGTCGCGTCAAGGAGACGCCCGATCTGGTCTTCGTTGACCGCGAGCTTCGGCTGGGCCATAGCCGCGCCAGGCCCAACGGCCTCCCCACCGACTTGGGCCAAGGCCATGGTGAGCCTCCAGCCCCCTGCGCCTGTTGGGCCAGGCTGCAATTTTGGTCCGTTCATGTTTTTTTTCAGATCTACAAATTTCCTAGTTTTTACAAAGACTGCAGTTTTACAGAAAAACCCTCCATGTTCATGCATATAATAACTTAATAACCGTGCACCATATTAAAATGATTTATATATGAAAGTTGCTTAGAATTTTGTGTAGATTCATACTGTGCAACTTTCATCTATGTTTAAAATGTTTAAAATGATTTTTGTTCATAATTTACCTAATGCCATGCCAAAATGATATATTTCATAACTAAATAACCGTAACTCCGAACTTAATAAACTTTATATGTAAATGGGGTAGAATTTTGCCTAGTTTAACATGGTGCACTCATCTTGCATGTTAAAGAACTCTAAAATATGGTTTAGGACAGAACAGGACCTAACCTAATATACGCACATGAGGAGTTTCCGTACTTGTTGTTTTGTTGTTCCGGCCTCATTTAAACTTGCCTAGATTAGATAGTTTCATCATGCTTCCCCTCTTGCCATGTTTAACAACATTGAATATTGTTGAGTACCTAAACGAGAGAGAACTAAATAAGTCATGTGGTGTTTCGTCAATATGCAACTCGTTGCATATTGAGCTCCACTTAATTTGTAGGATTGCCTGTGCACTTTGCCATGCCATGCATATTTAAACCGGACATGCATCATACTTGGTTGTGCATCATGCCATGTTTATGTGATGGTTGTTTACTATGTTGTTTGCTTCTTTCCGGTGATGCTTCTTCTCGGTAATCCGGTAACGTTGCGTTTGTGAGGATATGTTGGCTACGTCCGTTTGTCTTCTTCATGGACTCATTCTTCTTCCTTGCGGGTTTTCAGGCAAGATGACCATACCCTCGAAATCACATCTATCTTTGCTTGTTAGATGCTCGCTCTTTTGCTATGCCTAAGCTGCGATACCTACCACTTGCTTATCATGCCTCCTATATTGTTGAACCAAGCCTCTAACCCACCTTGTCCTAGCAAACCGTTGTTTGGCTATGTTACCGCCTTGCTCAGCCCCTCTTATAGCGTTGTTAGTTGCAGGTGAAGATTGAAGTTTGTTCCTTGTTGGAACATGGAGATGTTGTTCCTTGTTGGAACATGTTTACTTGTTGGGATATCACAATATCTCTTATTTAATTAATGCATCTATATACCTGGTAAAGGGTGGAAGGCTCGGCCTTATGCCTGGTGTTTTGTTCCACTCTTGCCGCCCTAGTTTCCGTCATATCGGTGTTATGTTCCCGGATTTTGCGTTCCTTACGCAGTTGGGTTATAATGGGAACCCCTTGACAGTTCGCTTTGAATAAAACTCCTCCAGCAAGGCCCAACATTGGTTTTACCATTTGCCACCTAGCCTTTTCTTTCCCTTGGGTCGGCCAGCCCAAGGGTCATCTTTATTAAACCCCCGGGCCAGTGCTTCTCTAAGTGTTGGTCCAACCCAGAGCAACGTGCAGGGCCATCGCTTGGCAACTTGGGTTACGTCGGCTCATGTACGCTTAGCTTATCCGGTGTGCCCTGAGAACGAGATATGTGTAGCTCCTATCGGGATTTGTCGGCACAGCAGGTGGTCTTGCTGGACTTGTTTTACCATTGTCGAGGATGTCTTGTAACCGGGATTCCGAGTCTGATCGGGTCTTCCCGCTAGAAGGAATATCGTTCGTTGACCGTGAGAGCTTGTGATGGGCTAAGTTGGGACACCCCTGCAGGGTTATGAACTTTCGAAAGTCGTGCCCGCGGTTATGGGCAGATGGGAATTTGTTAATGTCCGGTTGTAGAAAACCTGAAGATTATCTTAATTAAAATGCATTAACCGCGTGTGTAACTGTGATGGTCTCTTTCCGGCGGAGTCCGGGAAGTGAACACGGTGTTGGAGTAATGCTTGACGTAGGTTGTTCTAGGATCACTTCTCGATCATAGTTTCTCGATCGTGCTTTGCCTTCTCTTCTCGCTCTCATTTGTGTATATGTTAGCCACCATATATGCTAGTCGCTTGCTGCAGTTCCACCTCATACCTTTACCTTACCCATAAGCTTAAATAGTCTTGATCGCGAGGGTGTGATATTGCTGAGTCCCCGTGACTCACAGATACTTCGAAAACCAGCTTGCAGGTGCCGATGATGCCATTCCAGGTGACGCAACTGAGCTCAAGGAGGAGCTCGATGAAGATCTTGTCCTTTATGTTGTTTCGTTCTAGTCGATCAGTAGTGGAGCCCAGTTGGGGTCAATCAGGGACCTTGTCGCATTTGGGGTTCTTCTTTTATTTTGGTTCCGTAGTCGGACCTTGATTGTATTTGGATGTTGTAATGCTTTATTCATGTATTGTGTGAAGTGGCGATTGTAAGCCAACTATGTATCTCTTTCCCTGATGTATTACATGGGTTGTGTGAAGATTACCTCACTTGCGACATTGCTTTCAATGCGGTTATGCCTCTAAGTCATGCTTCGACGCGTGGCAGATATAGCCGCATCGAGGGCGTTACAAGTTGGTTATCAGAGCCTTCCCCGACCTTAGGAGCCCCATTGCTTGATCGTTATTAGCGGCCGAGTTGAGTCTAGAAATTGTTTTGAGTCAATTAGGAATTATAAATCGGAGAGATTAGGAATTCTTTTATTCCCCAGTCCCTTCATCACTCTGCTGAGGCATCCTGACGTAGAGTTTTGACTCTTCTCTTCTCAAATTTCACTAAAAAAAATTTAGGATCACGTGGGTATCTTGGAATCGTTCCGATCGATTTGTGATGAGAACATTGTTCTTGGTGCCTCTTGTCATTTAGGGGTTGTGGCAGTGTCCCGGGGAGTTGAGCTCCGAGGTGTTGTCGTCACAATTTTATCGTTGCAGTTCTGGAATACCTGAGTTTAGTTTGCCGACATTGAAAATCTCTTTTATGCAGTTGTTGGTGAGATAACCTCGATGCCACCCAGTACTGGGGCGGGAGTTCAGGAGTATTGCCATAACTTGTATAACGGATGCTTTTTGAAGGTTGAGGTAGACGATTTCCGAAGGTTTCTTGGTTATGTGTTGAAGGATGGATACAGCTGGATGTAGGATTTGCTAGTTTTGGGTGAGATATTATGCTTCCCCTGTATCCCCAACACCTGATTGCATAATTGGGAAAGTTTCGGGAGTTTATAAGTGGGAATTCAAGTAGCTCTCAGGATATCTTTCCGACAGATGTATGATATGAAATTGGGATTCAACGTCTAGTGATCCGCCTATTCACGGTCGGTTTTACAGTGGTCTCGTTGTGTCTTAAAGAGTCCTTGGCTATGCCGACTCGGGGACGCTTCGTATGTCATGTGCACTGCCTTGTACATGATAGTGCTGTACGATCGAGCCCGTGTAGGCCCCACCATGAAAACTTCGGACGAAATCTCTATCATATGTTTGTTCCGGCTTATTCTGCAAGCCAATCCTTTGTTTTGTTTTGAGTTGTGGTATTCAAGTTTCTTCGAAGTCAAATGTTGATTCCATACCTTCCCTAAGTGGTGTTCTCATATATCTATGTGAATACTAATCCCTCTTGATCATCGAGATTGTTTTGTCAATCTTTTTTAACCGGTGTGTTTCTCTTCAAGTGGATCCAATCTTTGTCAACATTCGCAAGATCAACTCAAGTCCTCTCAACGGTGTTCATTTCATTCGTCCCAAGCTGCCTTTGTTTTCCCGCCCTCCCACCCTTTTTCTTCAAGGACTCAGATTTCTCAATCAAGTATCATTTTATTGATGGAAGTCTATCCATTCTTTTCCTTCAATGTTCTTATCCGGTGTTTCTCATGAAGATTCTAACGGAGCCTCAAGTTTATAATTCTTTGTTCTTTTATCTTCCCCGGTGTGTTCAATGCAATCTTTTGATGGTGATCACATCCTTTTTCCTCATTTCAAATGCTTTTCTTATGCCAGTGCACCTCATTATCATTCCACTTCTCACTATGTATTGTTCCGGAGTGTTCAAGATATCTCGAAGATTCGTGTTTCCACTCTACATTCGTTCAAGCTCTTTTGAGGTTGTTATCTCATTCAAGTCTTTTAATTCAACCGGTGTAATCTCTCCTTCAAATCATTCAACGGTGTATCTTTTGAGTGGGCCCATAACCCACAGGTCTTTTCCCAGGATCTTACCCGACTCTTCTTATTTTCCCGGAGCTACCCTCAAATTCATCTTAAAGTGTGACGTAAGAATGAATTTTCATCAGTCAAAGGGTTTCTCCAAGATCTTTCAAATTCTTTTCATCGTTGGCTCATCCTCTTCGTTTTGATTCTTCCGGAGTGCCTAAATAAGTCATGACGGTGTTTCTCGTCGTAATTCTCTGCATTTGAAGACCGAAGAAGAGTTTCTCTTTAATCTTGCTCCATTCTCTTCAAGATTCATGGTGCTAGGTTTATGCCATCCTCTTATAATTGCTTTCGATTGTGGGAATTCTTTTCACCTATCCGGTGCAATTCAGGAGTCTTTTCAGTTTGATTATCCGGAGCCCATCATCTAAGATTTATTCCTTCCAGCTTTCAGCCCTCCTTCTCCAATCTTACCGGGGCATCGCTCAAGTGATCTCTAATCAGTTCATGATCTATTCGTTTACTTGTATCTAAATTCTCTCAAGCATCTTCGTTATTTGCTAATTCTTACCAGTGATTCTTCCCTTTTACTTCGTTCGTTTTCCTATTCTTACGGTGGTTCATTCAAGATTTCTCTTCCGTATCAATTCATTCGTGGTTTTCCAAATTCTACCGGTGGATCATTGAAGACTTTCTCAAGTTTGCTCTATATCTATCTTAATATTTCTACGAGGATAATTAGTATGCCAAATCCGTTGCTTGTCAGCAATTAAATTGTTGAAGGATACGCATAACATAATTCTTATTCTTGTTCCATCCAAGTGATTAATTCTTTTTCCGGAGTGGTTCATCATATCAAATTCTCGGTTCGAGATGCTTTATCTATTCTTTTCCTGGAGTTCCAAGTTCTCTCAATTATTTCACCACGGAGATTCATCTAAATCATTGCAAGTCTTCACCTTGTGTTTCCAACTTCTCTTTCTTTTCACTATCCTTTTGTACCGGAGTTCTTCATGGAGGTTCTACATGATGGTTCATCTATGATTTAATTCATTCTCGAAGTGTTCATCGAGATTCTTTTCAAAGTAGTTCAAGCTTTATTCATCTTGCAATCCGGAGTGCCATTCTTTCTTCTGTATCATTGGAGGTGGCATTATGTCATTCTTGATAACTTGAGTTCATGTTTCATGATTCACATGTTGTCAAGGATGAGATATTCAAATCCATCAATCTCGTCATTCGATTTATCTTGGGTTATATTTCACCTAAAGCTTTCCTTTAAGGATTGTCGCTCTTATGGTGTCCAAGTTCTTCATTTATACTCCCGGTGAGATAGCTTCTCGTCTCCGTGTTCTTATCAATCCAATTCTTTTTCCCGTGATTGGCAGGTTGTCACCTCATATTTTGAGTTGTATTCCATAAGACCATATCAAGTTTATTCTTTTAGTTGTTGGTTTTCCAACAATTCCGTTCTAGCATTTGTTGTAAGCATGCTCCCTTGAGATCTTGTTCCCCTTCGTTCATCCCATTCCATTCTTACTTTTGTTCTGGAGGCTTTGTGATGTTGCTCTCTTCAACTCATCATCTTGTTTGTCAAGATCATGTTCAGTTCCTTCCAATTTCAGTCGAAGTGCTGCCCAAATTATACCATTCTTTCCCTCTCTATCTTGTTTTTTAACCAGAGTGTTGTGCCTTTTTCCTCAACTTCTTTTCGTCTTATCAAGTCTTGTACCACTTTTCAATCGAAGTGCTGCCCGAATTTGTTCTTCCTCGTCACTCTTCTCAAACGGAGTGTTTTTTCAACTTTGTTCATCTCCGTTGTATTCTTTTCCCGAAATGGTTTAACCTTTTCAAGGTTCTTTGGTCTCACTCGTTTGTCAAAGAAGCAACTTAGTTTTACCTCTTCTCTTTCTCTTTCGTTTTCCCTCCGGTGCCATTCTAGATCTCGGGACGAGATCCTCTCGTAGTGGTGGAGTGTTGTAACGCCCCGAGACCGATGTGCCAGGTGTCTTCCAGTTTTTCGCTGTTGTTGCCATGTCTTTTGCTTGCGTGTCTTGCATGTCATATCATGTCATCATGTGCATTGCATCATCATGTTTTAAAACTTGCATCCGTCCGGGTTCCCCAGTTCCGTCCGTCGTCCGTTCTGAGCCCAGACACACTTGCACGCGTCCGCGGCATGTCTGAAATATTATTTTATAAGTGGTCGGAAAATGTTCTCGGAATGGGATGAGAGTTGGCGTGCGGTCTTGTTATAGTGTAGGTAGACCGCCTACCAAGTTTCATCGCAATCGGAGTTCGTTTGACGCCCCAACGATTAACTATAGCGGCAGTATAGCCGGTCTAACGTCGGACGTTTTCGGTCTCCGGAAACAGTCGCCGGGCCTCTCTTTTCTCTTCTCTCAGCTCGAAACCGTCTACACAACCCACTACCTACCATCAGGTCCAACCTAACCTCTCTCATCAGCCCGCAGCCCCCCTCGCGCACGTCCGAAAATTGTCCCGAACCCGACCCGGACTGTCGCCACCGTTGTGCCCGGATCATCCCCATACATCTACAAAACATCTCCTTTTTCCTATTTGGTCTTCCTATCTTTTATTTCTCGACCGTCCAATCAAAATCGGAGGGACCAAATACCCCTAACCAAAATCCTCGTTGCTACATAAATAGATGGAACCCTAGCCTTGTCCCATCCATCCACCGAATCCCTCAGCCGCCGCCGCCCGACAACCTCCCTCTTTTTCCTCGTGCAGCCAGTCAACTCCCTGCTTTCTTCCTTGGGATCCTCCCCGGTCCAAAAATCCCTTCCTCGTTTTCAGATCCACCCAATCCCTCCATCGATCCAAGCATAGCCATCCGCTGCTCTGCTTCCCCTCGATCCACCCGACCTCCTCCTCTTGCGCCTCTGTGCTCGATCCCCCTCGTCCTCGCCACTCCTTCGCGTGCGGCAAGCCGCCGCAGCACTGGAGCTCCCTCCGCCGTCGAACACCACCAGCAAATGAGCCTCGCGCCGCCCTTCCTCCCTTTCCCTCGCTCTTATCTCTCCCTCACATCTGGCTCCCTCTCTTTTTCCCTTGCAGAAGTCTGCCATGGCGTCCAGGAGGCTTCAGACACCAGCAGCTCCGGTTCCGTGTCGGCTCCACCATGGGAATGGACCTCCTCCTACGTGCCTCTCCATCATCATCTCCGGTGCCAAGCTGTCGCCAAGCCTTGTCCCGTCAGAGCTCCAAGTCCATCTCTGCCCTACGCCAAGTCTCTGCCTCCTCTGCTTTGAGCTTCATCCGACGAGCCGCGACGAAGCCGCCTCCTCCCGAACCGCCATGGCGCCCGAGACCTCCGTGCAGAACCTCCTCGCCGACCCGTCCTGGACCGGCTCATCTCTGCTGCCTACATCTTCGCCATCCCCGTTGCCAAGTCCGCCGAACCTCGCCGCCCTGCCATGCTCCTGGAGCCGCGGCGCCCGCTCGTCCTCAAGGTCGCCGGCGAGCGTCCCGTCAAGCCATTGCCTTCCTTTGCGTCGTCCCTGTCGCCCAAGTCACCGTGCCAAGTTCCGCCGCTGCCGCTGCATCCCTTTGCTTCGTCAAAACACGAGCTCCTCTATCTCCCCTGCGTCGCCGAGCGCCATCGCCCGATGTAGCCGTCGTCTCGATCCAGGCGGGATCGAGCCCGAGGACAATGACCAGGGCCTCGTCCCTCTCCTCGCGTTGCCCCGCCACCGTTCCATGAACCCCTCTGTTGTTGTTGCTCTGCCTCCAGTGCGTCGCTTTGTTCCTTCTCTACCGCATCAAGGAGACGCCCGATCTGGTCTTCGTTGACCGCGAGCTTTGGCTGGGCCATAGCCGCGCCAGGCCCAGCGGCCTCCCCACCGACTTGGGCCAAGGCCATGGTGAGCCTCCAGCGCCCTGCGCCTGTTGGGCCAGGCTGCAATTTTGGTCCGTTCATGTTTTTTTTCAGATCTACGAATTTCCTAGTTTTTCCAGACTGCAGTTTTACAGAAAACCCCTCCATGTTCATGCATATAATAACTTAATAACCGTGCACCATATTAAAATGATTTATATATGAAAGTTGCTTAGAATTTTGTGTAGATTCATATTGTGCAACTTTCATCTATGTTTAAAATGTTTAAAATGATGTTTGTTCATAATTTACCTAATGCCATGCCAAAATGATTTATTTCATAACTAAATAACCGTAACTCCGAACTTAATAAACTTTATATGTAAATTGGGTAGAATTTTGCCTATTTTAACATGGTGCACTCATCTTGCATGTTAAACAACTCTAAAATATGGTTTAGTGCAGAACAGGACCTAACCTAATATACGCACATGAGGAGTTTCCGGACTTGTTGTTTTGTTGTTCCGGCCTCATTTAAACTTGCCTAGATTAGATAGTTTCATCATGCTTCCCCTCTTGCCATGTTTAACAACATTGAATATTGTTGAGTACCTAAACGAGAGAGAACTAAATAAGTCATGTGGTGTTTCATCAATATGCAACTCATTGCATATTGAGCTCCACTTAATTTGTAGGATTGCTTGTGCACTTTGCCATGCCATGCATATTTATACCGTACATGCATCATACTTGGTTGTGCATCATGCCATGTTTATGTGATGGTTGTTTACTATGTTGTTTGCTTCTTTCCGGTGATGCTTCTTCTCGGTAATCCGGTAACATTGCGTTTGTGAGGATACGTTGGCTACGTCCGTTTGTCTTCTTCATGGACTCATTCTTCTTCCTTGTGGGTTTTCAGGCAAGATGACCATACCCTCGAAATCACTTCTATCTTTGCTTGTTAGATGCTCGCTCTTTTGCTATGCCTAAGCTGCGATACCTACCACTTGCTTATCATGCCTCCTATATTGTTAAACCAGGCCTCTAACCCACCTTGTCCTAGCAAACCGTTGTTTGGCTATGTTACCGCCTTGCTCAGCCCCTCTTATAGCCTTGTTAGTTGCAGGTGAAGATTGAAGTTTGTTCCTTGTTGGAACATGGAGATGTTGTTCCTTGTTGGAACATGTTTACTTGTTGGGATATCACAATATCTCTTATTTAATTAATGCATCTATATACCTGGTAAAGGGTGGAAGGCTCGGCCTTATGCCTGGTGTTTTGTTCCACTCTTGCTGCCCTAGTTTCCGTCATATCGGTGTTATGTTCCCGGATTTTGCGTTCCTTACGCGGTTGGGTTATAATGGGAACCCCTTGACAGTTCGCTTTGAATAAAACTCCTCCAGCAAGGCCCAACATTGGTTTTACCATTTGCCACCTAGCCTTTTCTTTCCCTTGGGTCGGCCAGCCCAAGGATCATCTTTATTAAACCCCCGGGCTAGTGCTTCTCTAAGTGTTGGTCCAACCCAGAGCACCGTGCAGGGCCATCCCTTGGCAACTTGGGTTACGTCGGCTCCTGTACGCTTAGCTTATCTGGTGTGCCCTGAGAACGAGATATGTGCAGCTCCTATCAGGATTTGTCGGCACAACGGGTGGTCTTGCTGGACTTGTTTTACCATTGTCGAGGATGTCTTGTAACCGGGATTCCGAGTCTGATCGGGTCTTCCCGCTAGAAGGAATATCCTTCGTTGACTGTGAGAGCTTGTGATGGGCTAAGTTGGGACACCCTTGCAGGGTTATGAACTTTTGAAAGCCGTGCCCGCGGTTATGGGCAGATGGGAATTTGTTAATGTCCGGTTGTAGAAAACCTGAAGATTATCTTAGTTAAAATGCATTAACTGCATGTGTAACCGTGATGGTCTCTTTCCGGTGGAGTCCGGGAAGTGAACACGGTGTTGGAGTAATGATTGACGTAGGTTGTTCTAGGATCACTTCTCGATCATAGTTTCTCAGTCGTGATTTGCCTTCTCTTCTCGCTCTCTTTTGCGTATATGTTAGCCACCATATATGCTAGTCGCTTGCTGCAGTTCCACCTTATACCTTTACCTTACCCATAAGCTCAAATAGTCTTGATCGCGAGGGTGTGAGATTGCTGAGTCCCCGTGACTCACAGATACTTCCAAAACCAGCTTGCAGGTGCCGATGATGTCATTCCAGGTGACGCAACCGAGCTCAAGGAGGAGCTCGATGAAGACCTTGTCCTTTATGTTGTTTCGTTCTAGTCGATCAGTAGTGGAGCCCAGTTGGGATCGATCGGGGACCTTGTTGCATTTGGGGTTCTTCTTTTATTTTGGTTCCGTAGTCGGACCTTGATTGTATTTGGATGTTGTAATGCTTTATTCATGTATTGTGTGAAGTGGCGATTGTAAGCCAACTATGTATCTCTTTCCCTGATGTATTACATGGGTTGTGTGAAGATTACCTCACTTGCGACATTGATTTCCATGCGGTTATGCCTCTAAGTCGTGCTTCGACACGTGGGAGATATAGCCGCATCGAGGGCGTTACATCTAACCCCCCTCTCTTCTTTAATTCTTTGACACATCAGTATGTTTGCTATTCCCGTGTGCATGATACCAGCTAAGATACCACCATTATGGCCAGCCTTAATCATCACATGCAATAATTTAGTGCACCTTGAAATATGAACATGTGTGGGGCGTGTATGTTTTTAATGACTTGAGACTATACCTAGCCCGGCATGCAAGATGACTTATTATGCACCGTTCCCCATACCTGCAGGAAGCCCGTGTGAAAAAATTTACATGCATGACTCTCCTCCCCCCATGCTCGTCCAATCCATTGTGACCAGCAATATTTCCACCCCTTCGCTCCCCCGTAATTTACTCCAACAAATAAGCCCACGTAGCTTTTACTTAACTGCAGGTGCATTGGGTCACTGACATATGGGCCCAATAGGGGTCTGGCCCACATGTTTGTGACGCAACTGGACCTATAGTTAAGTCAGTGCAGCTCAGTCCATATCTTACGTAGGTGTGCCATTGCTCGCTATAAATACTGTGCCTCCCACGACATCGCTATCTCCTCCCCCTCGCGTTCATGTTCATCGTTATCTCCTCCCCCTCCCTCTCACGTAGACCACCATGGCATCGCCCCTCCCAAGCCCTAGGAGCCCCTCGCTGCACCGCGCGGATGGTCGCGCGTCGTCGTTCCGTTCCTCGCCGCCACTAGTCGAGGAGGACGCGTCGACGTTCCGCTCCTCGTCGCGACGCGATGCGTCGTCGTTCCGTTCCTCACCGCCACTATTCGAGGAGGACGCGTCGGCATTCCGCTCCTTGTCGCGACGCGTCGGCGTTCCCAATCTCGCCAGCACGCGCGTCGGAGGACGTGTCGGCTCCCCGCTACGAGGAGAACGCCGCGCCGCCTGCCGAGCCCCCCCCAGCCTTGAGGAGCTTTGGAAAGAAATGGATGTCGCCTTGTGGGAGGCTTTGCCTCCAGCAGAGCGCGCCAAAATAGAGGCGAAGAAGAAGGTCGAGGAAGAGAAGCGCACTGCGGAACAAGCTGCCTGGGAGGCCTATGTCGTGTCCGAGAGAGTCAGGCAATTGGCTCTTTGGCAGAAGGCTCGTGCGAGGGCCGTGAGGGTGGCGAAGGACGCCTGTGCCGATGCCCTGAGTGCAGTCGGGCCCAAGCGCCTCATCTATGCTTGACGGTACGTGGACCGGGTGCACGCTTCCAGCGAGGAGGAGTACTTGTTGGTGCCGGATCACCACACCGGTGAGATCGCGCTCGCCCGCCGGCAAGCCGCCAATCAGCACCTTGCGAGTTGCGAGGCTGAGGAAGAGGCGTTCTGTCGGCGCGCTGGGAAACGGCCGCGCACCAGGGCACTCGTGGCGCGCCACAAGTGCTCCTACGAGCGCCGTGGCTTTTAGGAGGAGTATAATTTTTGTTTCATAAGGCGATCTCATTAGTTTTGGGACGCAAATGATAAATCCCGAACGTTCAAGAATTTTTAGCGTCCTTAATTAAGTATGTAAAAGGGAAAGTTTGGAAACCTTGTGTATTCGTACTCATTTTGCAAGTACGTGCATATAGCACAAACTTTACTATATACTATTGCATTACACGTCTCTCTTGATATATGCTTGCAGGCTGTGCTACTCCCTCCGTCCAGGTCAATAAGTCATCTTTGGTTGTGCATCGTGACCAAGAAGGAGGGAAGACTTATACACCTAGACGGAGGGAGTACTACTATTACTTAGTACGTGCAAATGCACATTTTAACATTACGATGTGGTTTTTGTAAAAGTAGAAAAACATCACTAGTCAAGCTTGTGAAACAATTAAATGCAAAATAAATGCAAAAATGCTCATTTGATTGTTTACTTTTAGCTTCCTTCTCTGTGGTTATTTCTCTGTCGTACTTTGTACAGAGTATCTCACTGGTTGGAAAGGCATGCAAATTCCCAAACCGCTTCCTACACCCTGTATCGAATTTTTTTCCTAACAAGTTGTGTCGTGCAATTGGAATTCCAACTTGAGTACTACTACTAGTAGGAGTACCAGGGGCCAGTTCTTTTATTCTTCTAGATTAGTAATCCCATAACTACTACCTCCGTCCTAGTTTATTGGTCCCCATTGTAATCTGTGTCAAATTTTGATCATAAATTTAACTAATGAAATGTTAGTGCATGTAACATGCATACTCCATCGGTCTAGGTGAGTAAGTCATCTTAGGCTATGCACCGTGACCAAGGAGGAGGAGAAAACGAGAAACATTAATGTTTATTTGCTAATTAATAGTATTGCATGCAATGAACTAACCACTGCATGTCACGTTTGGTATCTCAAGTCATTAAAAGCATGCACACTCTTTATCTCTTATTGGTTGATATGTCAAGAAACAAGAAACGAGGTAGAAGTTAATGCACCGCACCTAAGTGTTTTGGGATTATTTGGTTTTCGTAAGATGACTTACACACCTAGATGGAGGGATTACAATGGTGAGGAATAAACCAGTTAAATCTTTGTTCAAAATTTAGCACAAATTACAATGGTGAGGAATAAACTAGGACGGAGTAGTAGTTTAGAAGCCCAAATAAATGAGTGAGGCGCCTTATTGTTACTCTCCACTATGACTAGTCTTGTGGGAAAAGCTGGGGAAGACGCCAAAAGAACTGGCCCTAGGAGTAGTAGCTAAGGATCGAGTGTGCGAGATGAACCGGAGAAAGTAAATGCAGAGAGATGAAATGCAAAAAAGAGGGAGGGATGTGATGGTTGCTTGTCCGTTTATTTTACCAGGCCACTTATTACTGGGAGTGGTTGGGTTTTCTGATATGACGTCTTTACTGCTGCGCCACGAGCGGGGTGAGAGGTCAGAATCCCGTGCAGCGCCGCCCTCTACACTTGTACTACATCGGTCGTGGTTTATTAGTCCCCCATTGAATTTGACTGAAGATTTAACTGACAAAATGTTAGCGCATGTCAACAAAAACTATATCGTTGGATTCGTATTTGAACATAGTTTCGGATGATATAATTTTAGGTGACATGCATCAGCATTTATCGTACTATATATAATGTTAGTTCAATTTTTGGTCGTACTAATCTATAGTAGTAAGGTGCCCGTGCGTTGCACTGAAGAGTGAAATGCATTGATCGGGGGGTTGTTTATTTTGACAAAGGATGTGGGGGTCATCTCATGTGTAACGGGTATCGATAGGTTTCTTCGGATATTATTTCATCCCTAGAGCTCACAAACATCCGGGTAAAATAGATAAAAAGGTATCTTTTGCAAACAAAAGCGTTCAACTGTTCAACCTGCATCCAAAACTTGTGAAGAAATAACACTTATTGTGCTTTGCAAGAAATGATCTTTAAGAATTAGTTTTTGAGTATCGATTGTTATACATGTTGGCTATAGATGACATGGCACTTTCTTATAGTCAACAGTTGGCTATACTATTAAGTAATATTAACCATGCCCTTATACACCTAGACGGAGGGATTAAATCAGGATGACTTGCAAGCGGGCAGAGGAGATGTAAGAAATGGTTCATCGTAAGTGTTTCACCAGTACTGTAGTAAAAATTCATACATGGAAGATTTTAGACGAAACCATAAACGGATACACTTTTATTCATGCGCGATACTCCAATAGAGCAAGATCCTGCATGGAAGTCTCCACATGCTTAGACAGCGGATTACATTGAGCGAAGACTAATGATGAACATTTAACTTGATAATGCGTATGTCCAGGTGAACCTCCTTGGAGTCCCTGTGCACCGCGTCGGCGGGTAAAGGATGCCATGCGTTTTCCAAGTCCACATTGGCGGGATAGTCCCAGCTCCCCAGAGTCCAAGTCCGTTCGATGAGGCCGGTGTCGCCGCCCACGCGACCCGGAGGGGTAGTAACATTGACCACGCACCCGTACATCGGCCTCATGTCAGTGTCAGCGTCAGCAGCGTCGCCCCTGACGCACATTACAGAGACGGGGTGGCGGCCTGTGCGGGCCTCGCCGGTGCCCACGATCAAGAGGAAGATGCTGTCGTCCTCCTCCGAGACTAGCAGGCGGCGGCGATCCTCCAGCGACTCCGGCATGGTGAACGTGTAGCACGTCTCGTACTTGATGTTCTCCGCCAAGGGCCAGCAGTGACCACTGCACGCATCCATGAGGTGATGCACCATGTCCGCCGGCGAGCCACAAAACGGCATCGGGCACTCATAGCAGTGGACGAAGGGCTCCTTGGAGGCATCGACCAGGCCGTCCATGAAACGGGAGTGGCTGTAGGGGACGTTGCGCCAGTTGAATATATGAGCAAGTTACTACGAGATTTTATCCGAATAAGCACAAAATAAATCATGAATTCTACCACGATTTCGAACAGGAAGGACAGAAACACATACGGTGCAACGGGAGCAGCACCATTGGCGTTGAGGTTGTCGCCCATGTCCTACTCTACTACTATACTCAAGCAAGTTAGGGCATAGCACTGTAGGGAGTACCAGTACTGTGATCACTCAAGCAAGTTGTCTAGCATTGACATGACCCTACGCTACTGGTATGTGTCTCGTAAGTCAAGCGGCATGCTGTAGTCATCATCACCTGTCCACTTCCCGCAGCACATATTCGCTTCTCCATATTTGTTCGCACATAATCTTGTCCAATTTTCCATCCCCGCTAAGGCGCCTCCCCCCTCGTCCGAAACCCAAGCACTAATAATGGCAGAACCGAGCAGCGTCCGCCGAAAGAGTGGCTGGAATTCGCTCCCCACAGAGGTAATCAAGCTCATTGTTTCGCGTGTGGACAATCTCAGTACCATGCCGCTCGCCGCATGCTCGTCGGGGCTGTACCGTTTACTCAAAGCCCTCAGGCCAGAGCTTTTTAAGCCAGCTCCTTGCTTGCTGATGCCGCCTGATCTTCAGAAATGGCGTGTCACGCAGCATAACAATCATAGGGTGGGGAGCATCAACCCCCTTGACTGCGATCCGATCCCCATGAGCCTCAACTACATTAACAGTATGTACTGGGTCGGCATGAACACACCTTGGATGGTGCTCATCGACGATCGCGACAGCTGGATGCTCGTGGAGCTCTACACCCGGTGATTGATCCCCCTTCCTTCAATTAACATTGCACTGTTTGGCACCGCGGCCCAGAATACTCGGAATCTTACAGTAGCCAACATGATACCAAGTTTGATTTTCTCAAGGTTGTAATCTTCCAAGTGCCCACATGATCTGCAAATTATAAAGACTTCAGACTAATTACGTTCTTCAACCGCGGTCTCACCTATCTGATAGGTCACTGCGGTAAGTGGATAAATCTGCACGTCCATCGCAGGATCATACATCCTCCATGGTTCTCTGATGCCATTGAACACAAGGGCTTCATTTACGCTGTCGACTCCTTCTATGGCTGGACGTATTGCTGGCCTACTCCAGTCATCGCTACAAACGGCTGTTATAGCAGTATGTTACTTTCCTATGATATCATGATGGCTTGCTTATATTACTGTCAACATTTGCTGAAAAAATATTCATGCTCATAACATGTTGTTCTTAAGATTGACTAAATCAAGAGCCCTTTTTTATTTGACTCCAACTTGATATGATGTTGTAGGCCGCCTGGTGTCCCTACCCTTCCTAATCCTAGAACCTTTCAAAGAAAAGCGGCATGCCAGTTGCAGGTGGTTCCTGGCTTGATCAGACGACGGCGAAAGATTGATGATCGTTCGCACGTACCGGACGTGTTGTTTCATGGAATACAATCACAGTCACTGCAAGGTCTTTGAGCAGGATCCCAGCTTCTCTGGGCCTTCAGGAATTTTTGACTGGAGGCTGGTAAGTAGCCTTAGTACACGCTCTCTGTTTGTCGGACTAAATTATCCGATTAACCAGGAGATAACCGACGGCAAGGATCATGATGGCAGCGCGGTTTCGTTCATCAGGCAAAACTGTGTGTACACAGCGTACCATGTGTCTCTGCATGCACCATACCCTGATATGTGCCGACACGCTCTGCAGCCCAAAGTAGGAGAGAGGGTCACAAGTATCAGACTTTGACCTGCTGGCTGGAGTTTCCCCCGTCAGGCACCCATCTGGTTCAAGCCGTCAGCCAATCTCCATAGCTTAATAAATAGTAAGGTCTAACTGAGCCAATTAGTTAGATGCATACACTTGGTGTAGTAGGATATTTATTTAGTTTAATGCATACACTTGTTCTTTTTTGGTAGACCTTTTGTAATGATGGCTGATGTTTGGTTTGGAAGAGAGAGCTGCGTCTTCACTCTTTTGGCCTGCTTACTGCTTCTGTTGCACCCCCAGCCTTGGTTGCTGCTGCTGCTGCTGTTTTCAATGTACAATCAGTAGTATATTTCGTTTGTTGGTTGAATAAATGTGTTATTAGAACGACAAACACAATGTTTTGGAAGTCGTTGCATGGTTCGATCCTTTAGTGCCCCGTACCGTACGTAGCGCATACTATTTTTCTTACGGAACACATTTTCCACTTGTTGATAACATGCAGCCCACTGATGAAGGCCCAATAGAGAAGCCCATAATTAACTAGAAGGGAGGCTCTCACATGAATCCGGCCCAGGTACATGCTCATGGTCCCCTAAACATAAATAAGTAAATAAATAAATAAATAAAGCTAAATGCTCATGCACCAGTTCTTTGGGAAAATAGGTAGCCCAGTATTTCTTTTTGAAGAATACCCAAGCTAGGCCTATTTGTTTTCTCCGAATTACTAGGCTGCAAATCTTTCAAGACGAGGAGGGATGCATTCCGGCCTGGCTTAAGAGTATGGTCAATGTCTATTAGAAGTAATATCAAAAGGGGTTGGAAATTCCAAAAAAATTATAGCAAATGGGATATAAGTTTCTTTTTTTGTTTTTGTTCTTCACTGATATTTTATACGTATTTCATTAGATTTAACATGACATAGTACTAATCTATTTTTAAATTTTTACTATGGCTATTATTTTTGGATTAAGAATATTTCGTTCCCTAGCAAAAATTTGCGAATTTTCAAAATTTCCCACATATTTAGTTCATTTTTTGACCCTGGTACTGACCAAAAAATGGCCAGCAATTCTAAAAATGGAAAACAGGCTGCAATAAATTCCATATGAATTAGAAAATGAGTAAAAATTATAAAAATAATAGCAAATGGGCTGTACACGCCACATATTTCGAGGCTGACTTGTTTACGCAAGGCTTTGTCAGTGAACACGCGATTCTAGCAGCAGTGACAGTTGGATGTCCATCCAATGGCCGACGTGCTTCTTCAATCTCTGATCTTCCTGCTCCAGCCGCCTAAACTAGCGCCGGTGGGACTGCCTGCTCCCTCCTCTTGTGGCCCGCTGTGACGCCGCGCAGGCTTCCCCGGCCCACCCTACTCCCTCCGCTGGCCTGGCCGCACGCAATCACCTGCCTCCTTATTACGCAAAAAAAAATGATTCCTCCCACTAACATCTAGGGCGCACCGGTTGGGAGGCTGACCTGTGGGCCTACTAAGTTGACGCGTACGCAGGGCTTGTCAACTTAGTCAACAAATGATTCTAGCATTAAGTAACCGTTGGATTTGAATCGAATGGTCCTGCTGCTTCTTCAATCGATGTTCTTCTTACACCAGCCGCCCAAACCAGCGCCGGGGAGACCGCCTGCTCCTGCCTCTAGTGGCCGGATGTGCTGCCGTTGAGGCCTCATCGCCCCCTACTACTCCCACAGCTAGCCAGGCCCTGCGGCGACGGCAGACTCACACCGCAGCCGAACCAGTGAACCCTCGTACTCCTCTCCGCGTGGGCATCCACTGCGGCGTCTTTCCCGGCTCCGCGTTGTCCCCTTCCTAGGCCTTGCCGTCGTCCACCTCCTTGGTGCTCTCGGCACGGCGTGGTCAACGTGGTCAACGATATTCCATCGGAAGAGTACTGTACGTGGAGAGGCTGACAGCTGGGTCCACGGCCATAGCCCAGTTTTTTTGTGATTTGCCAAGTAAGTCACTTTGTCAGGCCTCTTGGGCCACAAATCTTTCAAAACAAGGAGAACTTTCATTCGGCTGGCCGAGAAAATGGCCCATCAGTAATGAGAAATGGGTTGTACATTTTTAAAACACATCAAACCGGCAATTAGTTTCAAATATCTTTTTTTTCGTTTCGAGATTTTAAATTACATTACTTTTTATGCGTGGAGAATTTGTTGGATTTTATATTGATATACATTTATTTTTAAAATCAGTTTGAATGTGAGTCAAAATTTCGGGATTAAAAATAGTTCGGACCGCACCGAAATATGCAAAATTTCGTATAATTTGTTAACCGTGGCCACAATATGGGCTGTAATGATAACAAAAAGAATATGGGCTCCAAAAAACTTTAATAATTAGCAAATGGGCTATAAATTATTAGAAATAATGGCAGATGGGTTGTATGCTATTTTCCACATATTTGAGGCTTTCCTAAAAAAAAGGTTGACGCACAAGCAGTGACTATTGGATGGCCATCCAACGGCCGTCGTGCTTCTTCAATCTCTGCTCTTCCTGCTCCAGCCGCTCAAACAAGCGCTAGCGGGACTTCCTGCTCCCTCCTCCCCGCGGCCGGCTCTGCTGCCGCGCAGGCCTCACCGCCCCATCGTACTCCCATCGCTGGCCTAGCCATCCCTCTACTCACCCACACCTGCTGTTATTCTCCGGCAATGGCAGACGAACCAGTAAACCCTCGTATAGTCGTACTCCCCTCCGCGTGGGAAACAACTGCCGAGTCTTTCCTGCCTCCATGTCGTTCCCTTCCTAGGCCTCGCCGTCGTCCACCGCCCTGGTGCTCTCGGTGCGGCCTAGCCAACGTGGTCAACGACCGACATGCATCTGAAGTGGACTGTACATGGAGAGGCCGACAGCTGGGTCCACAGCCGCACGCAAGGAAATGCCTCTTTATTACGCTCAAAATAATAATTCCTCCACCTGACATCAGGGACCCACTGAAAGGGCCTATGTATTTCGTGAAAAAAACGTTGCCGCCGCTGACAGCTCGGACCCACCAGCTATATCTTCGCACGCAAGGAAGTGCCTCCTTATTATGCACAAAAAAATAAATACTCCCCCTGTTAGCTGGGACCCAGTATAGTGGCAGGCTGACTTGTGGGCCTACTAAGTTGATGGGGACGGAGGGCTTTGTCAACTTAGTTAATATGCACGATTCTAGCTCCAGTGACCGTACGATGTCCATCCAACGGCCGTAGTGCTTCTTCAACCTCTGGTCTTCTTGCTCCAGCCGCCCAAACCAGCGCCGGTCGTGCCTCGTGCTCCTGCCTCCCGTGGCCGGCTGCGATGTGGCGGAGGCCTCACCGCCCCCTACTACTCCCACCGTTGGCCAGGCCATCCCTCTACTCACCCACACCCCCTGTTATTCTGTGGCGACGGTAGCCTCACACCGCAGCGAAACAGTGAACCCTCGTACTTCTCTACGCGTGGGCATCCACTGCCGCGTCTTCCCCGGCTCCGCGTCGTCCCCTTCCTAGGCCTCGCCGTCGTCCACCGCCCTGGTGCTCTCGGCGCGGCGTGGTCAACGTGGTCAAGGAACGACTTCCATCGGACGTGGACTGTATGTGGAGAGGCTGACAGCTGGGTCCAACGCCGCAGCAAGGAAGTGCCTCCTTATTACGTGCAAAATAATTATTCCTCCACCTGACAGCGGGGACCCACCGGACGGGCCACCGTATTTCATGAAAAAATGTTTCCCCCTGATTGTTGGACCCACCAGCTACATCTTCGCATGCAAGGAAGTGCCTGATAGTCGGGACCCACCTGGTCGAAGCGTACGTAGCGTTGTCATTATGGTCGCAAACGTGTACGTACATATATACTGGTGGATGTAGAGGCGCGCACGTGTTGTAGTAGAGGCGCGCACGTAGCATGTACACGTACGTACAGCGGTCAGGGTGCAAGAAAGAAAATACGGCCACGTATGTGTACATACGGGCGGGGTCTCGAACGCCTACTCACGCATACGTACAGCCAGGGCTCGTGTACATGGCCGGGTCGGAACGGAGAAACAGCATCATCGTTGTGTTCATGGGGAGGCAACGGAATGCGTCGTGTTCATGGGGAGGCAACGGAATGCGTCGTGTTCATCGGGAGGCAACGGAACGCGTGGGAGCCAACCGGCTGGGTCGGAACGAAATGCGTGGTCGTGTTCATCGGGAGGGCTTGGATGGAACAGGCGATGGAAACGAGGCCTGCCGTACCGCAAAACGGAGGAAACGGACCTCCTACGTTCGGAACGGGGTCCTGTTGATCAGGAGGGGTGTGGCGTACCGCAAAACGGAGGAAAAGGACCTCCTACGGTCGAAACGGGGGTCCTGTTGATCGGGAGGGGTGTGGCGTACTGCAAAACGGACGAAACGGACCTCCTACGGTCGAAACGAGGGTCCTGTTGATCGGGAAGGGGTGTGGCGTACCGCAAAACGGACGAAACGGACCTCCTACGATCGAAACGGGGGTCGTGTTCATCGGGAGGGGTGTGGCGTACCGCAAAACGAGACTCCACGAGATACTGTTCATCTCCACCATCGACCTCCTCTAGCCTCCACGGGCTATCGTCGACCTCCTCCAGCCTCCACGGGCTCCTGTTCATCCAGCCTCCACCGCGCGCTACTCCACTGGCTACTGTTCAACCAACCCTCCACGGGAACCCCTCCACCGTCTAATATTCATCCAGCCCTCCACACCATGGGGTCCTGTTCAACCACCCCTCCACGGGCACCCCTCCACCTTCTACTGTTCATCCAGCCCTCCACACCACGGGGGTCCTGTTCATCCAGAGGCAATGCCACCGCTCACTGTTCA
>NC_041384.1:68991815-69016916 GCF_002162155.2 Triticum dicoccoides | reverse complement strand
CAGCAGTAGCGAAGGAATCGTTCGATCGGGTTCAGTTAACAGCCATCGATCGATCGCTCGGGTTCAGTAACGCGTAGCCTGCAGTGCAATCACTCGGGTTTAGTTAGATCCCAACGCCTCGCTCGGGTTCAGTTAGAGCCAACGCCTCGCACACACGCGCATACGTGTATGAGAGAAACGCGCATCGCTCGGCCCCCGACCTCAAGCGCTAACCTCCCTAGCAACGGCGCCAGAAAAGAGCTTGATGTCTACTACACAACCTTCTTCTTGTAGACGTTGTTGGGCCCCCAAGTGCAGAGGTTTGTAGGACAATAGCAAATTTCCCTCAAGTGGATGACCTTAGGTTTATCAATCCGTAGGAGGCGTAGGATGAAGATGGTATCTCTCAAGCAACCCTGCAACCAAATAACAAAGAGTCTCTTGTGTCCCCAAGACACCCAATACAATGGTAAATTGTATAGGTGCACTAGTTCGGCGAAGAGATGGTGATACAAGTGCAATATGGATAGTAGATATAGGTTTTTGTAATCTGAAATTATAAAAACAGCAAGGTAACTAATGATAAAAGTGAGCGTAAACGGTATTGCAATGCGTTGAAACAAGGCCTAGGGTTCATACTTTCACTAGTGCAAGTTCTCTCAACAATAATAACATAATTGGATCACATAACTATCCCTCAACATGCAACAAAGAGTCACTCCAAAGCCACCAATAGCGGAGAACAAACGAAGAGATTATGGTAGGGTACGAAACCACCTCAAAGTTATTCTTTCCAATCAATCCGTTGGGCTATTCCTATAGGTGTCACAAACAGCCCTAGAGTTCGTACTAGAATAACACCTTAAGACACAAATCAACCAAAACCCTAATGTCACCTAGATACTCCAATGTCACCTCAAGTATCCGTGGGTATGATTATACGATATGCATCACACAATCTCAGATTCATCTGTTCAACCAACACATAGAACCTCAAAGAGTGCCCCAAAGTTTCTAACGGAGAATCACGACAAAAACGTGTGCCAACCCCTATGCATAGGTTCATGGGCGGAACCCGCAAGTTGATCACCAAAACATACATCAAGTGAATCACGTGATATCCCATTGTCACCACAGATACGCGCGGCAAGACATACATCAAGTGTTCTCAAATCTTTAAAGACTCAATCCGGTAAGATAACTTCAAAGGGGAAACTCAATCCATTACAAGAGAGTAGAGGGGGAGAAGCAACATAAGATCCAACTATAATAGCAAATCTGGTGATACATCAAGATCGTGCCAAATCAAGAACACGAGAGAGAGAGAGAGAGATCAAACACATAGCTACTGGTACATACCCTCAGCCCCGAGGGAGAACTACTCCCTCCTCGTCATGGAGAGCACCGGGATGATGAAGATGGCCACCGGAGAGGGATTCCCCCTCCGGCAGGGTGCCGAAACGGGTCTAGATTGGTTTTTGGTGGCTACAGAGGCTTCTGGCGGCGGAACTCCCGATCTATTGTGATCCCCGATCCTTTTAGTGTATATGGGTATATACAGGAGGAAGAAGTACGTCAGGGGAGCCACGAGGGGCCCATGAGGGTGGAGGGCGCGCCCAGGGGGGTGGGAGCGCCCCCTACCTCATGGCTTCCTGGAAACTTCCTTGACGTGGACTCCAAGTCTCCCGGGTTGCTTTCCTTCCAAAAATAAGTTCCATGAAGTTTCAGGTCAATTGGACGCTGATTGATTTTCCTTTTCTGTGATACTCTAAAACAAGAAAAGAAACAGAAACTGGCACTGGGCTCTGGGTTAATAGGTTAGTCCCAAAAATCATATAAAATAGCATATAAATGCATATCAAACATCCAAGGTTGATAATATAATAGCATGGAACAATCAAAAATTATAGATACGTTGGAGATGTATCAGCATCCCCAAGCTTAATTCCTGCTCGTCCTCGAGTAGGTAAATGATAAAAACAGAATTTTTGATGTGGAATGCTACCTAACATATTTATCCATGTCGTTCTCTTTATTGTGGCAAGAATATTCAGATCCATAAGATTCAAGATAAAAGTTCATATTGGCATAAAAATAATAATACTTCAAGCATACTAACTAAGCAATTATGTCCTCTCAAAATAACATGGCCAAAGAAAGTTCATCCCTACAAAATCATATAGTTTAGTCATGCTCCATTTTCGTCACACAAAAATGCTCTCATCATGCACAACCCCGATGACAAGCCAAGCAATTGTTTCATACTTTAGTAATCTCAAACTTTATAAACCTTCACGCAATACATGAGCGCGAGCCATGGATATAGCACTATGGGTGGAATAGAATATAATGAGGGGGTTATGTGGAGAAGACAAAAAGGAGAAAGTCTCACATCGACGCGGCTAACCAATGGGCTAGGGAGATTCCCATCGATTGATGTTAATGCAAGGAGTAGGGATTGCCATGCAACGGATGCACTAGAGATATAAACGTATGAAAGTTCAACAAAAGAAACTAAGTGGGTGTGCATCCAACTTGCTTGCTCATGAAGACCTAGGGCACTTGAGGAGGCCCATTGTTGGAATATACAAGCCAAGTTCTACAATGAAAATTTCCCACTAGTATATGAAAGTGAAAAAACAAGAGACTCTCCATCATGAAGATCATGGTGCTACTTTGAAGCACAAGTGTAGAAAAAGGATAGTAGCATTGTCCCTTTTTTTATTTGGCCTTCCTTTTTTTTATTTGGCCCCTTTTTTTGGGACAATGCTCTATTAATGATGATCATCACACTTCTATTTATTTACAACTCAATGATTACAACTCGATACTAGAACAAAGTATGACTCTATATGAATGCCTCCGGCGGTATACCGGGATAGCAATGAATCAAGAGTGACATGTACGAAAAATTATGAACGGTGGCTTTGCCACAAATACGATGTCAACTACATGATCATGCAAAGCAATATGACAATGATGATGTGTGTCATAATAAACAGAATAGTGGAAAGTTGCATGGCAATATATCTCGGAATGGCTATGGAAATGTCATAATATGTAGGTATGGTGGCTGTTTTGAGGAAGATATAAGGAGGTTTATGTGTGAAAGAGCGTATCATATCATGGGGTTTGGATGCACCGGCGAAGTTTGCACCAACTCTCAATGTGAGAAAGGGCAATGCACGGTACCGAAGAGGCTAGCAATGATGGAAGGGTGAGAGTGCGTATAATCCATGGACTCAACATTAGTCATAAAGAACTCACATACTTATTGCAAAAATCTACAAGTCATCAAAAACCAAGCACTACGTGCATGCTCCTAGGGGCGTAGATTGGTAGGAAAAGACCATCGCTCGTCCCCTACCGCCACTCATAAGGAAGACAATCAAATAACACCTCATGTTTCAAATTTGTTACACAACGTTTACCATACGTGCATGCTACGGGACTTGCAAACTTCAACACAAGTATTTCTCAAATTCACAACTACTCAACTAGCACAACTTTAATATCACTATCTCCATATCTCAAAACAATTATCAAGTATCAAACTTCTCTTAGTATTCAATGCACTCTATATGAAAGTTTTTATTATATCCCTCTTGGATGCCCATCATATTAGGACTAAATTCATAACCAAAGCAAATTACCATGATGTTTAGGACTCTCAAAATAATATAAGTGACGCATGCGAGTTCATCTACAACAACAACAACAAAGCCTTTAGTCCCAAACAAGTTGGGGTAGGCTAGAAGTGAAACCCATAAGATCTCGCAACCAACTCATGGCTCTTGCACATGGATAGCAAGCTTCCACGCACCCCTGTCCATAGCTAGCTCTTTGGTGATACTCCAATCCTTCAGGTCTCTCTTAACGGACTCCTCCCATGTCAAATTCGGTCTACCCCGCCCTCTCTTGACATTCTCTGCATGCTTTAGCCGTCCACTATGCACTAGAGCTTCTGGAGGCCTGCGCTGAATATGCCCAAACCATCTCAGACGATGTTGGACAAGCTTCTCTTCAATTGGTGCTACCCCAACTCTATCTCGTATATCATCATTCCGGACTCGATCCTTCCTCGTGTGGCCACACATCCATCTCAACATACGCATCTCCGCCACACCTAACTGTTGAACATGTCGCCTTTTAGTCGGCCAACACTCAGCGCCATACAACATTGCGGGTCGAACCGCCGTCCTGTAGAACTTGCCTTTTAGCTTTTGTGGCACTCTCTTGTCACAGAGAATGCCAGAAGCTTGGCGCCACTTCATCCATCCGGCTTTGATTTGATGGTTCACATCTTCATCAATACCCCCATCCTCCTGCAGGATGGACCCCAAATACCGAAAGGTGTCCTTCTGAGGTACCACCTGGCCATCAAGGCTAACCTCCTCCTCACACCTAGTAGTATTGAAACCGCACAACATGTACTCGGTTTTAGTTCTACTAAGCCTAAACCCTTTCGATTCCAAGGTTTGTCTCCATAACTCTAACTTCCTATTTACCGCCGTCCGACTATCGTCAACTAGCACCACGTCAGCATGAGAGTTCATCTATTTCTATAAAATAAAACCACCACCGTGCTCTAAAAGGATATAAGTGAAGCACTAGAGCAACAACAAACTACTCCAAAAGATATAAGTGAAGATCAATCAGTAGTCGAATAATTATGCAACTATGTGAAGACTCTCTAACATTAATAATTTAAGATTTTGGTATTTTATTCGAACAGCAAGCAAAACAAAAGAAAATAAAATGACGCTCCAAGCAAAACACATATCATGTGGCGAATAAAAATATAGCTCCAAGTTACCGATGAACGAAGACGAAAGAGGGGATGCCTTTCGGGGCATACCCAAGCTTAGGCTCTTGGTTGTCCTTGAATATTACCTTGGGGTGCCTTTGGCATCCCCAAGCTTAGGCTCTTGCCACTCCTTATTCCATAGTCCATCGAATCTTTACCCAAAACTTGAAAACTTCACAACACAAAACTTAACAGAAAACTCGTAAGCTCCGTTAGTATAAGAAAGCAAATCACCATCATAAGGTACTGTAATGAACTCATTATAAATTCATATTGGTGTAATATCTACTGTATTCCAACTTCTCTATGGTTCGTACACTCCGATACTACTCATAGATTCATCAAAATAAGCAAACAACACATAGAAAACAGAATCTGTCAAAAACAGAACAGTCTGTAGTAATCTGTATCAAACACATACTTCTGGAACTCATAAAATTCTCAAATAAATTTGTGGACCTGGGTAATTTGTCTATTAATCATCTACAAAAATAATTAACTAAATAGCACTCTTCAACAAAAATGGCAGCAATTCTCGTGAGCGCTAAAGTTTCTGTTTTTTACAGCAAGATCAACAAGACTTTCCCCAAGTCTTCCCAATGGTTCTACTTGGCACAAACACTAATTAAAGCATAAAAACTTAATAATAACAGAGTCTAGATAAATTATTTATTGCTAAACAGGAGCAAAAAGTAAGGAACAAAAATAAAGTTGGGTTGCCTCCCAACAAGCGCTATCGTTTAACGCCCCTAGCTAGGCATGATGATTTCAATGATGCTCACATAAAGGATAAGAATTGAAACATAAAGAGAGCATCAAGAAGAATATGACTAGCACATTTAAGTCTAACCCACTTCCAATGCATAGGGATTTTCTGAGCAAACAACTTATGAGAACAAGAATCAACTTGCATAGGAAGGTAAAACAAGCATAACTTCAAAACTTTAAGCACATAGAGAGGAAACTTGATATTATTACAATTCCTAAAAGCATATATTCCTCCCTCATAATAATTTTTAGTAGCATCATGAATGAATTCAACAATATAACCATCACATAGAGCATTATTTTCATGATCTACAGGCATAGAAAATTTATTACTCTCCACACAAGCAAAATTCTTCTCATGAATAATAGTGGGAGCAAACTCAACAAAATAATTATCATGTGAGGCATAATCCAATTGAAAACTAAACTCATGATGACAAGTTTCATGGATATCATTATTCTTTATAGCATACAAGTCATCACAATAATCATCATAGATAGCAACTTTGTTCTCATAATCAATTGGAACCTTTTCCAGAATAGTGGATGCATCACAAAATAAAGTCATGACCTCTACAAATCCACTTTTATCAATATAATCATCATAAATAGGAGGCATGCTTTCATCATAATACATTTGATCATCAAAACTTGGGGGACAAAAAATATCATCTTCATCAAACATAGCTTCCCCAAGCTTGTGGCTTTGCATATCATTAGCATCATGGAAATTCAAGGAATTCATACTAACAACATTGCAATCATGCTCATCATTCAAATATTTAGTGCCAAACATTTTAATGCATTCAACACTTCGGCACAATTTTCCTTTCCATCATACTCACGAAAGATATTAAAAAGATGAAGCGTATGAGGCAAACTCAATTCCATATTTTTTGTAGTTTTCTTTTATAAACTAAACTAGTGCTAAAACAAGAAACAAAAAGATTCGATTGCAAGATCTAAAGATATACCTTCAAGCGCTAACCTCTCCGGCAACGGCGCCAGAAAAGAGCTTGATGTCTACTACACAACCTTCTTCTTGTAGACGTTGTTGGGCCACCAAGTTCAGAGGTTTGTAGGACAGTAGCAAATTTCTCTCAAGTGGATGACCTAAGGTTTATCAATCCGTAGGAGGCGTAGGATGAAGATGGTCTCTCTCAAGCAACCCTGCAACCAAATAACAAAGGGTCTCTTGTGTCCCCAAGACACCCAATACAATGGTAAATTGTATAGGTGCACTAGTTCGGCGAAGAGATGGTGATACAAGTGCAATATGGATAGTAGATATAGGTTTTTGTAATCTGAAAATATAAAAACAGCAAGGTAACTAATGATAAAAGTGAGCATAAACGGTATTGCAATGCGTTGAAACAAGGCCTAGGGTTCATACTTTCACTAGTGCAAGTTCTCTCAACAATAATAACATGATTGGATCATATAACTATCCCTCAACATGCAACAAAGAGTCACTCCAAAGCCACTAATAGCGGAGAACAAACAAAGAGATTATGGTAGGGTACGAAACCACCTCAAAGTTATTCTTTCCAATCAATCCGTTGGGCTATTCCTATAGGTGTCACAAACAGCCCTAGAGTTCGTACTAGAATAACACCTTAAGACACAAATCAACCAAAACCCTAATGTCACCTAGATACTCCAATGTCACCTCAAGTAACCGTGGGTATGATTATACAATATGCATCACACAATCTCAGATTCATCTGTTCAACCAACACATAGAACCTCAAAGAGTGCCCCAAAGTTTCTACCGGAGAATCACGAAACGTGTGCCAACCCCTATGCATAGGTTCATGGGAGGAACCCGCAAGTTGATCATCAAAACATACATCAAGTGAATCACGTGATATCCCATTGTCACCACAGATACGCACGGCAAGACATACATCAAGTGTTCTCAAATCTTTAAAGACTCAATCCGATAAGATAACTTCAAAGGGGAAACTCAATCCATTACAAGAGACTAGAAGGGGAGAAGCAACATAAGATCCCACTATAATAGCAAAGCTCGCGATACATCAAGATCGTGCCAAATCAAGAACCCGAGAGAGAGAGAGAGAGAGAGAGAGAGAGAGAGAGAGATCAAACACATAGCTACTGGTACATACCCTCAGCCCCGAGGGAGAACTACTCCCTCCTCGTCAGGGAGAGCACCGGGATGATGAAGATGGCCACCGGAGAGGGATTCCCCCTCTGGCAGGGTGCCGAAACGGGTATAGATTGGTTTTTGGTGGTTACAGAGGCTTCTGGCGGCGGAACTCTCGATCTATTGTGCTCCCCAATCGTTTTAGGGTATATGGGTATATATAGGAGGAAGAAGTATGTCAGGGGAGCCACGAGGGGCCCACGAGGGTGGAGGGCGCGCCCAGGGGGGTGGGCGCGCCCCCCTACCTCATGGCTTCCTCGAAGCTTCCTTGACGTGGACTCCAAGTCTCCCTGGTTGCTTTCCTTCCAAAAATAAGTTCCGTGAAGTTTCAGGTCAATTGGACTCCGTTTGATTTTCCTTTTCTGCGATACTCTAAAACAAGAAAAAAAGGAAACTGGCACTGGGCTCTGGGTTAATAGGTTAGTCCCAAAAATCATACAAAATAGCATATAAATGCATATAAAACATCCAAGGTTGATAATATAATAGCATGGAACAATCAAAAATTATAGATACGTTGGAGACGTATCAGCTGCTTGCACGTTCCTTTAAAGTTCTGAATGAACCGCGCTTTAAACTTTACCATGAATTGATGGAATTAGGAGGCAATCCTTTTAACCAGGTTTGAGCTGGCCCATCCAACATCGTAGTAAAAAAATTGGCACATAAAACATCATTGACATCCAGGATCTCCATGGCTAACTCATAACTCTCAATCCAGGCCTCAGGGGGGAGATCAGCTGTGTAGTTAGCCACCTTAAGAAGACCCTTGAAATCATTAGGCAGACATTCATTGTGTATAGCTGGTACTAAACAAGGCACCCCAACAGACCTGGAAATTACACTAGCCCCTACTGAGGCCAAAGGGGCCACTGGAGGCTGCTGATAAGCCCCTAGTTGAGCCGGCGCGGCCTCCGCCTCTCTACAAGCTCTGGCTTCGTCCATAATCGCATGAGCATGAGTAAGGGGCGGGTTATTCCCACGGGGTGGGTCATCCTGATTCAGTTGACGACATCGTTCACTACTGGAAACCGCTAGCGACTCAATGTGTTGGCTGTAACTACGGCTTGGGAGTGGGGTCTTGTGCACCCGTTCACGACAATGTGAATATTTCTCTTGCTGCAACCGTCATCTGCAAGAGCTCAATTGCGTTTCGTGCCTCTGTTGTGAAAGGCGTCTCATCCGTAATAGGGATCACATTGAGCCGGGTAGCCGCTGCTATCATGTTATCCACCGGGTTAGAATATTGGCCAAATGGTGTCGAAAAACGTCGAGGCGGGGTCTATTCTCTACGGGGAGGGTCTGATAATCGAGGCTGAGCCGCCACCTTGCTTCCTAGAACTTCAGCAACCTAGGTCATACCTAGCGGGTTACTTGGCCGTGCCCCAAGTGTGTTGAAAAGGTTCTGCGCCTCATACAGCAAAGGCAAACAGGTTTGGTGTCTCCTTCGAAGAACAACATTGGACGCATTCTGATCCAGAATCAGGCGAAAAGCCTCTGCCCTTATACGCCGTGACTCGGTATCGACCAGAGCTCGTTCCTTGCCATCCTGGCATTCTCTGCATTAAGATCCCCATGAGCCTTGGCCACCTCATCTCGCACTTTTGCAACCTCTGCATTATGTTGTGCTTGATTCACCGTAGTAACCTATGTTGCTAACAGGGTCGTCAAAGTGCCCAAGAGTTCAGACAAGACCTGAGCTGACGATCGAGCCGACCCGCTGGCCCCAACCGCCGCAGCCGCCGAACTAGACGTTATAGCTGCAGTTGTCAATGAACTAAGAGCCATCCCTCTGCCAGCCATGAAGATAGCGGCCCGGCACGGCGGCTCATAAGGATCCAGAATACTGTTAGCATCGGAATAGCCCCCAAGCCCGCCGTCTAGAAGTCAGTAGATCGAATCCGTTGATATGTCCATTTTGCATCATGTTTTCTTACTGTTATTCATGATGTTTTTGTCCATAATAATGCTTTTTGGAGTAATTCTAATGCCTTTTCTCTCATAATATGCAAGGTACACACAAAGAGGGAGAATTCCGGCAGCTGGAAATCTGGACCAGGAAAAGCTATGTTAGGCCACCTATTCTGCACAACTCCAAATAAGGTGAAACTTCACGGAGATTTTTTATCAAATATATTAGGAATATTGGAGCAAATAACTACCAGAAGGGGCACACCAGGTGGGCACAACCCACCTGGGGCGCCAGGGAGCCCAAGCGCGCCCTGGTGGGTTGTGCTCACCCAGGCCCACCTCAGGTGCCCATATGCTGGTATATAAGTCTTTTTGACCTAGAAAAAAGAAGGACAGGACTTTCGGGATGGAGCGCCGCCGTCTCGAGGCGGAACTTGGGCAGGAGCACTTTTGCCCTTCGGCGGAGCGATTCCGCCGGGGGAACTTCCCTCCTGGAGGGGGAAATCATCGGCATCATCATCACCAACAACTCTCCCATCTTGGGGAGGGCAATCTCCATCAACATCTTCAACAGCACCATCTCATCTCAAACCCTAGTTCATCTCTTGTGTTCAATCTTGTTACCGGAACTATAGATTAGTGCTTGTGGGTGACTAGTAGTGTTGATTACATCTTGTAGTTGATTACTATATGGTTTATTTGGTGGAAGATTATATGTTCAGATCTAATATGCTATTTAATACCCCTCTGATCTTAAACATGATTATCATTTGTGAGTAGTTACTTTTGTTCTTAAGGTCACGGGAGAAATCATGTTGCAAGTAATCATGTGAACTTGTTATGTGTTCGATATTTTGATAGTATGTATGTTGTGCTTCCCTTAGTGGTGTCATGTGAACGTCGACTACATGACACTTCACCATATTTGGGCCTAAGGGAATGCAATGTGGAGTAGCAATTAGATGATGGGTTGTGAGAGTGACAGAAGCTTAAACCCCAGTTTATGCACTATTCTATAAGGGACCGATTGGATCCAAAAGTTTAATGCTATGGTTAGAATTTATTCTTAATACTTTTCTCGTAGTTGAGGAGGCTTGCGGGAGGGTTAATCATAAGTAGGAGATTTGTTCAAGTAAGAACGGCACCTAAGCACCGGTCCACCCACATATCAAATTATCAAAGTACCGAACACGAATTAAGCCAACATGAGTGACTAGGTGAAAATCCCGTGTACCCTCAAGAACGCTTTGCTTATCATAAGAGACCGTTTTGGCCTGTCCTTTGCCTCAAAAGGATTGGGCTACCTTGCTTCACTTTTTTTACTACCATCGTTACTTGCTTGTTACAAATTATCTTGCTATCAAACTACTCTGCTACTTACAATTTCAGCACTTGCAAACATTACCTTGTTGAAAACCACTTGTCATTTCCTTCCGCTCCTCGTTGGGTTCGACACTCTTACTTATCAAAAAGAGCTACAATTTATCCCCTATACTTGTGGGTCATCATCCGTCTCTCCAGTCAAGGACTCTTCACCTGAGTAGATGAGAGTTTAACCTCCAGACACAGAATCCTGCGCAAGGTCCGTGCCATGCAAAAATCCAACGAAGACACGCTTCTGTCCAGGTTGAACCCTGGCGGGTCACACACGCCGAGCAGGCTCGACGAGGTCGGTGTAGATGTTCGGCTTGGGCTCTGACCTGCGAATCTTGCCGATGAAGACATGAATCCCACCGAAGGGGACCCGGTACCCATACTCGATTGAGTCGGCCTCCGGGCCCCAGCTAGCGTCGTCGATGTAGATCTTGCCGTGGCGACTCTTAGCCATGCTGCCAACAGTGTATCTCTCGATCCCTGGGAAAGTGCCCTTCAAGAATTCAAAACCACCGTGCGGAGGCCCCACGGTGGGAGCCAACTGTCGTGGCTTTGTCACGTCAGATGCCCTTGCAAAAGGACTTAGGTGTGGAGCCATCACAACGTAGGTTAGCTTAAAGGGGTTGAGCGGACGAGAGACACGAGTTTACCCAGGTTCAGCCCCTGACGGTGGAGGTAAAAGCCTACTCCTGCTTTTGTTAGCATTGCTTGAGTATTGATTAAGGGAGCAAAATCGCTTGACCTAGCTATCGACTGATCGTTACTTGAGTTAACCCACCGCAGGGTCTCGCCTTTATATACATAGGTCGAGGCCCTGGGCTTACAGGAGTCCAAAACGGATCACACAACATGACCAACTCGGTTTTTAAATCGCCTTGCCTTGCTAGGCAAGTCGCTATCGGGTGGCTCACATCTCCGGGTTACAGCACTACCTCCGGGTCTTGGGCCTTCAACAGGCCCACCTTGTAAACCGCCTTTGGTCTTCACATCTCATCTTCTTGGGCTTATTCAGGCCTTTACTTATAAGTCGCCAACAGTGTAACCCGGCCCCTCCTGGGTGGGTCACACCGTGGGGTTATATCCCCAACACATGGTTAGTTTCTACTAGAATGGTACCATCTTGAATGGAATTGGTGTTCATGGGCTACTACATAGAAGGTAGTCCTTGAGCATACAACCTCTCCCGCATAGACACAATCGGGAGAAGCATGTAGATGCTTCTAGAAGGTCTATCATAGACAAAATCTTCTCCATGTGAAGAAACTTTTGAAAATCATAAACCACCAAAGAGAAAAGGTTGCCTAGTCAAGATCAGGCCACTCACCGCCTTCATGTAATTTCTTCAAGGAATCAAGCATCAAGGAATATCGACGTTCCTCTCCTTTCTTTCTTCTCTAAATGAAGTGATGCTTCACTAATTCTATTGTTGGTTCCATGAGGATGGGCACTGAGCTGAATAAGAAAACATATGCCTGAGTATTTCTCGTTAAGTGTGGTATAAGATTTGAAGTACCAAGACTTGCAAATTGAACTCCAAAGTCGAAATAGATCATATGAACAAAACAAAATAAACCTTTATCTTCTATGAAAGTTGTTGCAAAATATCAATATGGTAAAGCCATGGGATTTCAAATTTCACAGAACTCCGGATCATTAATACACTCTGTTCTTCATGCAACAAAGAGACCCTTTGTTGAACATGGGTATCACCCTAGTATATGTAGCAAAGAACTCGCTATTTCTTCAATGCATAGTAAGTTAACAAAACCAAATTTCGGGTCAAACAAAAGAATTAGCTTATTTGTACCTGTTATAATTTTTGGACACTACCTCTTATAATTAATAAGGTGCTGCAAAATTTGGTGAGAGTAAGCCTGAATATCAATAATAGGAAAGGTAAGCAAGAACAAATAATTTATATTCCCTCTGTCACTGATTTAGTACAAAGTTGTGCCAATTTTGTACTAAATCTGCGACACTTATTTAGGGTTGGGGGGTACATCTTAGCTCAACTTTTTCTAGTCAATTAGTCTCCAAAAACAAAATACATATTGGATTCAGCTACAATCATCCTTAGGAATTAATACATACAAAAACATTATAGTTATGAATGCTTCAATTAAAAGTTCGAGCTACACCCAAGTGAAAGCAGTGATGGTGAAACTACAAAAGGTGTTAGCTTTGCTACTAGACAAGGAACCATCAAAAGTTATATGCACTCAAACACTAAAGGTCGCCTAGCAAAACACACCCAATTATCACGCTTGATTCTATTTTGCCACCTGATATATACTTTCTCGGGCTTCATAGATGAATCCTAATAAAAATAGACCACTTGACAATCATAGCTATGAAAAATTAAAAATCACTAAGAAAAGAATATATGAATATTATGAATTGGTGTATTGCTAAAGAAAGTTCCGTCACATAAATAAAAAGGCCCAGGGCGAAAAAACAGTCATGTTGCAAGTGTTCATTGATTCACACTATTGATGCACAATTAGTTCACACTATTGGGAACACTCACAGGCGACACCATGATATAAGAAAAAAAAAGTATAAACACTACTCCATAATTTCACAAGGCAAGACCTATACAAAAAATTACATATATCTAGATCCTTTCTACAACTTGCGATCTTGTCTTATAAACCTCAATCAAATGAAACCTGACAAATAGAGAGGGATATATCTCACCCAGCAAAGCGAGCACATTGGCAACGATAGGCAAGAATAGCAAACAAACTCCTATATGTTCCTAACCAAAACCTTGTATATATTTAAACCACCTGGGAGACATATATTAGATAACAAAGAAGTACGTTGCAGGTAAGTCAAGAAATCTGTATATCCCAGAAAAATAAGTGATTGGCATTTGACCAAAGATTTTGACCTGGAGTTTTACCTCCTTTTTCTGAAGAAGACACCAAAGATGGAAGTATCAGGCCAATTGTTGTTAACACATGGGACATGTATGGATTAACTAATATGCAGTTATCAGTTCTTAAATTGTTTGCCAAACATGTGAAGTATCTAAGAGATATAGGGAGGATGGGAGGACACCTATAGCACGTCTTGCACAACTACTGAAACCTTGTTCACCAATGATGCTCACTATCACCACCAGCATAACAATCTCTAGCTACCTAAACCCAAGCATTCAGGGTCAAACCTCAACATCGGTAAAACAACAAGCATAAAGAGAATAAGTGCTCATGTGACCGACAACATCTTATGCAAGGTCTGCAATTTTCATTCTCAAAACAATTGATTCACCACACCAAAATAATTACTTTTCATCTCCATGCCAAATCAAAATTGCCTGAAAAGCTATGTCTATATTTTACACAAGCAGCATTGATAACAGTGGAAGCTCTAGTTCACCTGCAATAGACAAATGCATGTCCCATACATTTTAGTGCATCATTATTTGAAGGAATATTGCCAAGGTTTAAGATATATGTGTTGGAAATGTGAGCAATTTACCATATGATTTTATTAATAGAAATACTAGATAAAACATGATTATTATTGCAGAGATACAAGTCACACAATGGGATGGTGAGAAGGTAAATAGCATCTGCAAATATGAACTATAACCAAACATATCTAGAGTAGACAGCAGGGCAAGTTGCATATATGAAGTAGAACCTAACATATATAGGGCAGACACTAGAACAAGGAACTATGGTAGGACCTCTAACAGAAAGAGGAAGAACACGTATGAGACAGCAGCAGTAGCAGATGCACTGGACTTGGGGTCGACATCCTTGCCAACCATGTCGTCAAAGAGGTTGTCGACGTCGAGGAAGAAGTCGTCGTTGGGGAAGTGGTCATCAATGTCCGGAGCGCCCGTGATGAACCGGTCAGTAGTCGCGCCGAGCGCTCCCCAAAAACCTTATCATCCTTTTCCCGTACAGGATTCAAAGCAGTGGGGTTTCGGAGGCCTACTGTCCCAACTTGCAGTGCACGCTGCAAGCTGGAATGAGGAAGACAGCAGCAGCTCAGAGATTGAAACCAGTGACAAAAGGAAAAAAGAAGTTCTGGTGCGTCTCTTTGAGAGGAGCGACCTCCCTTTTATAGGCGGAAGAGAAGGAGGCGAGAGGCCAGCGATGGGAGATGAAGCAAAAGAGGGAGACGAAGCGAACAGACTTCAGTCGAAGAGGCACGCCGTTCGGATTCAGAAAAACGTTTCAGTTTCCCCATGCCCTTTCGTATACCCGTCGTGCATGGCAAAAATTTAGACATCGGCTCGTTCCCGCAACCTGCGGTGCATCATGATGAGGCGTGGCGTGGCGAGGCGGGCGGTGGAGGAGGAGGAGCATGCGTGTATGTCCCTCTTGTTCTCATGCTCATACATGTGGGGAAAGAACCTCCCTTATAAAAAGGTTCAACTCTCTCTAAACTAGCAATGTGGGACTAAACTTTAGTAGTGCCCCTTGCCTTGCACAAATGGGCTAAGTGGGCCTCTAGGATTTATTAGGAATTTCTAAAATTGTTATTGGGTTGGCCCATAAATAGACAAAATTCCAGCAATCCCCCACCAGATCCCAGAGGCACACAAAATTTTCCTTTGGTTCCAAAACACTGTTTTATATACCGGATTGCAGTGGAGACTGTTAAGTTGAACTTCCACCTAGAACTTTATGCTACACTAGTAAGCAACTTGAACAGTGGACTGGGCCTTGAACTGCAAGTTTTCTGTGAATCTAGCTTCACACAAAGCCTTGACCAATACTAGGCTATCGTGGGTCTTCCCTGTGGGTGGAGCTTATGCGTCATGCTCCGTGACCTTTCATGAGTTTACTAGAGAGAGCCCTACTCTCATAGATTGCGACGTTTGACAATCGGACTCATATAGGTGTGTTCTTCAAGAGATATTTTGCGGGACAACATCTCTACTTAAATGAGCCACTTAGAACACATTAAGATATACATCAACCTGCCATGCAGATTTAGGAGAGTATTGCATCTTCATGGAGTGGTATTGTTAACAGTAAGGATACTCTCCTCTCAGTTGACCAACAGCTTGTCTTCCACATCTAATTCATAGAATCTCCGATCACATGGACTAGGTTACCACTGTGAACAACTCATATTGTGGGTCTCATACCCATCTCCCTCGATGCATTATCTATCACATTGTGTGATAAACCCTTAGTAAAAGGATCTGCCAGATTTTTAGACGTTTGGATATAATCCAATGCAATAACTCTGGAGTTTCTCATTTTTCTGACAGACTTTAACCTTCTCTGAACGTGTCTTGATGACTTCATGTTATCCTTTGAGCTGCACACTTTCGTGATCACAGTTTGATTGTCGCAATTCATAAGGATACCCGGTACAGGTTTCTCAACAACCGGCAAGTCATTCAAGAGCCGACGAAGCCAATCTGGTTCGACCGTAGCTATATCTAGTGTTGTGAGTTCTTCTTCCATTGTTGACCTCGTTAAGATGGTATGCTTGCAAGACTTCCAAGAAACAGCACTACCTCCATGAGTGAATACGTATCCGCTCATGGCCTTTATCTCAACAGCATCTGAGATCCAGTTTGAGTCACTATACCCTTCAAGCACCTTTGGGTGCCCAGTGTAGTGAATTCCATAATTCGCAGTGCCTTTCAAACAACGCAAAACTCTCTCTACAGATTTCTAGTGCACATCTCCTGGTTTTGAGACAAACTGAATCAGTTTGCTAACAACAAAAGAGATGTCAGGTCTTGTAGCACTGGCTAAGTACATAAGCCAGCCAATAATCTGAGAATATTTCAATTGATCTCTAGCAATTATTTGATTCTTTCGAAGCAACACACTAGCATCATATGGTGTTGGAGAGGGCTTGTAGTCACTATAGCCAAAGCGACTCAAGATCTTTTCCACATAGTGAGATTGAAGCAATGTAATCCCACCATCATCGTCTCTCAACAACTTGAAGTTCAGAATGACATCATCCACTCCTAAATCCTTCATCTCAAAACAACAAGATAGGAAATCCTTGACCTCTTTAATAACATTCAGATTTGTTCTGAAAATCAGTATGTCATCAACATACAAGCAAAGGATAACTCCCTCGCCCCCACCATGGCGATAGTACACACATTTATCAGCTTCATTTACAACAAAGCCTGCAGTTGTTAAAGTTCTTTCAAACTTCTCATGCCACTGCTTGGGTGCTTGCTTAAGTCCATACAAAGACTTCAACAACTTGCACACTTTTCCTTCCTGACCATCTACTACGAAACCATCTGGTTGTTCCATATAAATTTCCTCATCCAACTCTCCATTTAGGAAAGCAGTCTTAACATCCATTTGATGAACAAGAAGACCATGTGAGGCAACTAGTGAAAGTAGAACTCGAATAGTGGTCAGTTGAGCCACATGTGAGTAAGTATCAAATAAATATTCACCTTCCTTTTGGGTATAACCCTTGGCCACGAGTTGTGCCTTGTATTTCTCAATAGTACCATCAGGCCTAAGTTTCTTCTTGAATACCCATTTGCACCCTATAGGTTTGCACCCATAAGGACGATCAGTTATCTCCCAAGTTTCATTTGCCAAGATGGAATCCATCTCACTACAGATCGCTTCCTTCCAGTAGTCAGCATCTTCAGATGCATAGGCCTCTGAAATAAAACTGGGAGTGTCATCTATTAGATAAACAAGAAAATCATCACTAAAGGACTTTGCAGTCCTCTATCTCTTGCTCCTAGTAGGAACTTCATTGTTCTCCTTGTTGGGGAACGTAGTAATTTCAAAAAAATTCCTACGCACACGCAAGATCATGGTGATGCATAGCAACGAGAGGGGAGAGTGTGATCTACATACCCTTGTAGATCGACAACGGAAGCGTTAACTTGGTTGATGTAGTCGTACGTCTTCACGGCCCGACCGATCAAGCACCGAAACTACGGCACCTCCGAGTTCTAGCACACGTTCAGCTCGATGACAATCCCCGGACTCCGATCCAGCAAAGTGTCGGGGAAGAGTTCCGTCAGCACGACGGCGTGGTGACGATCTTGATGTACTACCGTCGCAGGGCTTCGCCTAAGCACCGCTACAATATTATCGAGGACTATGGTGGAAGGGGGCACCGCACACGGTTAAGAATATGATCACGTGGATCAACTTGTGTCTCTAGGGGTGCCCCTTGCCTCCCCATATAAAGGCTCAAAGGGGGGGGGGCTGGCCGGCCAAGAGGAGGCGCGCTAGGAGGAGTCCTACTCCCTCCGGGAGTAGGACTACCCCCTTTTCCTAGTTGGAATAGGATTTGCAGAGGGGGGAAAAGAGGAGAGAGAGGAGGAAGGGGGGCCGGCCCCCTCTCCTTGTCCTATTCGGACCAAGGGGGGAGGGGCGCATGGCCCATCTCTGGCCACCTCTCCTCTCTTCCACTAAGGCCCACTAAGGCCCATATACTTCCCGGGGGGTTCCGGTTACCTCCCGATACTCCGGTAAAATCCCGATTTCACCCGGATCACTTCCGATATCCAAACATAGGCTTCCAATATATCAATCTTTATGTATCGACCATTTCGAGACTCCTCGTCATGTCCCCGATCTCATCCGGGACTCCGAACAAACTTCGGTACATCAAAATGTATAAACTCATAATATAATTGTCATCGTAACCTTAAGCGTGCGGACCCTACGGGCTCGAGAACAATGTAGACATGACCGGGACACGTCTCCGGTCAATAACCAATAGCGGAACCTGGATGCTCATATTGGCTCCTACATATTCTACGAAGATCTTTTATCGGTCAGACCGCATAACAACATACGTTGTTCCCTTTGTCACCGGTATGTTACTTGCCCGAGATTCGATCGTCGGTATCCCATACCTAGTTCAATCTCGTTACCGGCAAGTCTCTTTACTCGTTCCGTAATACATCATCCCACAACTAACTCATTAGTTGCAATGCTTGCAAGGCTTCAGTGATGTGCATTACCGAGAGGGCCCAGAGATACCTCTCCGACAATCGGAGTGACAAATCCTAATCTCGAAATACGCCAACCCAACATGTACCTTTGGAGACACCTGTAGAGAACCTTTATAATCACCCAGTTACGTTGTGATGTTTGGTAGCACACAAAGTGTTCCTCCGGCAAACGGGAGTTGCATAATCTCATAGTCATAGGAACATGTATAAGTCATGAAGAAAGCAATAGCAACATACTAAGCGATCGGGTGCTACGCTAATGGAATGGGTCATGTCAATCAGATCATTCAACTAATGATGTGATCCCGTTAATCAAATGACAACTCTTTTTCCATGGTTAGGAAACATAACCATCTTTGATTAACGAGCTAGTCAAGTAGAGGCATACTAGTGACACTCTGTTTGTCTATGTATTCACACATGTATTATGTTTCCGGTTAATACAATTCTAGCATGAATAATAAACTTTTATCATGATATAAGGAAATAAATAATAACTTTATTATTGCCTCTAGGGCATATTTCCTTCAGTCTCCCACTTGCACTAGAGTCAATAATCTAGATCACATCACCATGTGATTAACATCGATAGTTCACATCATCATGTGATTAACACCCATAGTTCACATCGCCATGTGACCAACACCCAAAGGGTTTACTAGATTCAGTAATCTAGTTCACATCGCTATGTGATTAACACCCAAAGAGTACTAAGGTGTGATCATGTTTTGCTTGTGAGAGAATTTTAGTCAACGGGTCTGCCATATTCAGATCCGTATGTATTTTGCAAATATCTATGTCAACAATGCTCTGCATGGAGCTACTCTAGCTAATTGCTCCCACTTTTAATATGTATCCAGATTGATACTTAAAGTTATCTAGATCAGTGTCAAAACTGCATCGATGTAACTCTTTACGACGAACCTTTTGTCACCTCCATAATCGAGAAACATATCCTTATTCCACTAAGGATAATTTTGACCGCTGTCCAGTGATCTACTCCTAGATCACTATTGTACTCCCTTGCTAAAATCAGTGTAGGGTATACAATAGATCTGGTACACAACATGGCATACTTTATAGAACCTATGGCCAAGGCATAGGGAATGACTTTCTTTCTCTTTCTATCTTCTGCCGTGGTCGGGTTTTGAGTCTTACTCAATTTCACACCTTGTAACACAGGCAAGAACTCTTTCTTTGACTGTTCCATTTTGAACTACTTCAAAATCTTGTCAAGGTATGTACTCATTGAAAAAACTTATCAAGCGTCTTGATCTATCTCTATAGATCTTGATACTCAATATGTAAGCAGCTTCACCAAGGTCTTTTTTTGAAAAACTCCTTTCAAACACTCCTTTATGCTTTGCAGAATAATTCTACATTATTTCCGATCAACATTATGTCATTCACATATACTTATCAGAAATGTTGTAGTGCTCCCACTCACTTTCTAGTAAATACATGCTTTACCGCAAGTCTGTATACAACTATATGCTTTGATCAACTTATCAAAGCGTATATTCCGACTCCGAGATGCTTGCACCAGTCCATAGATGGATCGCTGGAGCTTGCATATTTTGTTAGCACCTTTAGGATTGACAAAACCTTCTGGTTGCATCATATACAACTCTTCTTCAATAAATCCATTAAGGAATGCAGTTTTGTTTATCCATTTGCCAGATTTCATAAAATGCGGCAATTGCGAACATGATTTGGACAGACTTTTAAGCATCGATATGAGTGAGAAAATCTCATCGTAGTCAACACCTTGAAATTTGTCGAAAACCTTTTGCGACAATTCTAGCTTTGTAGATAGTAACACTACTATCAGCGTCCGTCTTCCTCTTGAAGATCCATTTATTTTCTATGGCTTGCCGATCATCCGGCAAGTCAACCAAAGTCCATACTTTGTGCTCATACATGGATCCCATCTCAGATTTCATGGCCTCAAGCCATTTTGCGGAATCTGGGCTCACCATCGCTTCTTCATAGTTCGCAAGTTCGTCATGGTCTAGTAACATGACTTCCAGAACAGGATTACCATACCACTCTGGTGCGGATCTCACTCTGGTTTACCTACGAGATTCGGTAGTAACTTGATCTGAAGTTACATGATCATCATCATGTGCTTCCTCACTAATTGGTGTAGTAGTCACAAGAACAGATTTCTGTGATGAACTACTTTCCAATAAGGGAGATGGTACAATTACCTTATCAAGTTTTCTACTTTCCTCCCACTCACTTCTTTCGAGAGAAACTCCTTCTCTGGAAAGGATACATTCTTAGCAACGAATGTCTTGCCTTCGGATCTGTGATAGAAGGTGTACCCAATAGTCTCCTTTGGGTATCCTATGAAGACATATTTCTCCGATTTGGGTTTGAGCTTATCAGGATGAAACTTTTTCATATAAGCATCACAATCCCAAACTTTAAGAAATGACAACTTTGGTTTCTTGCCAAACCACAGTTCAGATTGTGTCGTCTTAATGGACTTAGATGGTGCCCTTTTAAACGTGAATGCAGTTGTCTTTAATGCATAACCCCAAAATGATAGTGGTAGATCGGTAAGAGACATCATAGGTCGCACCATATCTAATAAAGTATGGTTATGACGTTCGGACACACCATTATGCTGTGGTGTTCCAGGTGGCGTGAGTAGTGAAACTATTTCACATTGTTTTAACTGAAGACCAAACTCATAACTCAAATACTCTTCTCCACGATCAGATCGTAGAAACTTTATTTTCTTGTTACGATGATTTTCCACTTCACTCTGAAATTCTTTGAACTTTTCAAATGTTTCAGACTTATGTTTCATCAAGTAGATATACTCATATCTGCTCGAATCATCTGTGAAGATCAGAAAATAATGATACCTGTCGCGAGTCTCAATATTCATCGGACCACATACATCAGTATGTATGATTTCCAACAAATTTGTTGCTCGCTCCATTGTTCCCAAGAACGGATTCTTAGTCATCTTGCCCATGAGGCATGGTTCGCAAGCATCAAGTGATTCATAATCAAGTGATTCCAAAAGCCCATCAGCATGGAGTTTCTTCATGCGCTTTACACCAATATGACCTAAACAGCAGTGCCACAAATAAGTTGCACTATCATTATTAACTTTGCATCTTTTGGTTTCAATATTATGATTATGTGTATTACTACGATCGAGATCCAACGAACTATTTTCATTGGGTGTGTAACCATATAAGGTTTTATTCATGTAAACAGAACAACGATTTATTCTCTTACTTAAATGAATAACCGTATTACAATAAACATGATCAAATCATATTCATGCTCAATGCAAACACCAAATAACACTTATTCAGGTTCAATACTAATCCCGAAAGTATAGGGAGTGTGCGATGATGATCATATCAATCTTGGAACCACTTCCAACACACATCGTCACTTCACCCTTAACTAGTCTCTGTTTATTCTGCAACTCCCGTTTCGAGTTACTAATCTTAGCAACTGAACTAGTATCAAATACTGAGGGGTTGCTATAAACACTAGTAAAGTACACATCAATAACATGTATATCAAATATACTTATGTTCACTTTGCCATCCTTCTTATCTGCCAATCACTTGGGGTAGTTCCGCTTCCAGTGACCAATCCCTTTGCAGTAGAAGCACTTAGTCTCAGGCTTAGGATCAGACCTGGGCTTCTTCACTTGAGCAGCAACTTGCTTGTCGTTCTTCTTGAAGTTCCCCTTCTTCCCTTTGCCCTTTTCTTGAAACTAGTGGTCTTGTCAACCATCAACACTTGATGTTTTTCTTGATTTCTACCTTCATTGATTTCAGCATCACGAAGAGCTTGGGAGTTGTTTCCGTTATCCCTTGCATATTATAGTTCATCACGAAGTTCTACTAACTTGGTGATGGTGACTAGAGAATTCTGCCAATCACTATCTTATCTGGAAGATTAACTCCCACTTGATTCAAGCGATTGTAGTACCCAGACAATCTGAGCACATGCTCACTAGTTGAGTGATTCTCCTCCATCTTTTAGCTATAGAACTTGTTGGAGACTTCATATCTCTCAACTCGGGTATTTGCTTGAAATATTAACTTCAACTCCTGGAACATCTCATATGGTCCATGACGTTCAAAACGTCTTTGAAGTCCCGATTCTAAGCCATTAAGTATGGTGCACTAAACTATCAAGTAGTCATCATATTGAGCTAGCCAAACGTTCATAACATCTGCATCTGCTCCTGCAATAGGTCTGTCGCCTAGCGGTGCATCAAGGACATAATTCTTCTATGCAGCAATGAGGATAAACCTCAGATCACGGATCCAATCCGCATCATTGCTACTAACATCTTTCAACACAATTTTCTCTAGGAACATATCAAAATAAACACAGGGAAGCAACAACGCGAGCTATTGATCTATAACATAATTTGCAAAATACTACCAGGACTAAGTTCATGATAAATTTAAGTTCAATTTAATCATATTACTTAAGAACTCCCACTTAGACAGACATCCCTCTAATCCTCTAAGTGATTACATGATCCAAATCAACTAAACCATGTCCGATCATCACGTGAGATGGAGTAGTTTCATTGGTGAACATCGCTATGTTGATCATATCTACTATATGATTCACGCTCGACCTTTCGGTCTCCGTGTTCCGAGGCCATATCTGTATATGCTTGGCTCGTCAAGTATAACCTGAGTATTCCGCGTGTGCAACTGTTTTACACCCGTTGTATTTGAACATAGAGCCTATCACACCCGATCATCACGTGGTGTCTCAGCACGAAGAACTTTCGCAACGGTGCATACTCAGGGAGAACACTTCTTGATAATTAGTGAGAGATCATCTTATAATGCCACCGTCAATCAAAGCAAGATAAGATGCATAAAAGATAAACATCACATGCAATCAATATAAGTGATATGATATGGCCATCATCATCTTGTGCTTGTGATCTCCATCCTCTAAGCACTGTCGTGATCACCATCGTCACCGGCGCGACACCTTGATCTCCATCGTAGCATCATTGTCGTCTCGCCAATCTCATGCTTCCACGACTATCGCTACCGCTTAGTGATAAAGTAAAGCATTACAGCGTGATTGCATTGCATACAATAAAGCGACAACCATATGGCTCCTGCCAGTTGCCGATAACTCGGTTACAAAACATGATCATCTCATACAATAAAATTTAGCATCATGTCTTGACCATATCACATCACAACATGCGCTGCAAAAACAAGTTAGACATCCTCTACTTTGTTGTTGCAAGTTTTACGTGGCTGCTACGGGCTTAAGCAAGAACCAATCTTACCTACGCATCAAAATCACAACGATAGTTTGTCAAGTTGGTGCTGTTTTAACCTTCGCAAGGACCGGGCATAGCCACACTCGGTTCAACTAAAGTTGGAGAAACTGTCACCCGCTAGCCACCTTTGTGCAAAGCACGTCGGGAGAACCGGTCTCGCGTAAGCGTACGCGTAATGTCGGTCCGGGCCGCTTCGTCCAACAATACCGCTGAACCAAAGTATGACATGCTGGTAAGCAGTATGACTTATATCGCCCACAACTCACTTGTGTTCTACTCGTGCATATAACATCAACACATAAAACCTAGGCTCGGATGCCACTGTTGGGGAACGTAGTAATTTCAAAAAAATTCCTATGCACACGCAAGATCATGGTGATGCATAGCAACGAGAGGGGAGAGTGTGATCTACGTACCCTTGTAGATCGACAACGGAAGCGTTAACTTGGTTGATGTAGTCGTACGTCTTCACGGCCCGACCGATCAAGCACCGAAACTACGACACCTCCGAGTTCTAGCACAGGTTCCGCTCGATGACGATCCCCGGACTCCGATCCAGCAAAGTGTCGGGGAAGAGTTCCGTCAGCACGACGGCGTGGTGACGATCTTGATGTACTACCGTCGCAGGGCTTCGCCTAAGCACCGCTACAATATTATCGAGGACTATGGTGGAAGGGGGCACCGCACACGGTTAAGAATATGATCACGTGGATCAACTTGTGTCTCTAGGGGTGCCCCTTGCCTCCGTATATAAAGGCTCAAAGGGGGGGCTGGCCGGCCAAGAGGAGGCGCGCCAGGAGGAGTCCTACTCCCTCCGGGAGTAGGACTCCCCCCCCCCTTTTCCTAGTTGGAAT
>NC_041384.1:68931884-68991236 GCF_002162155.2 Triticum dicoccoides | reverse complement strand
GGAAGGGGGGCCGGCCCCCTCTCCTTGTCCTATTCGGACCAAGGGGGAAGGGGCGCGCGGCCCATCTCTGGCCACCTCTCCTCTCTTCCACTAAGGCCCACTAAGGCCCATATACTTCCCGGGGGGTTCCGGTAACCTCCCGGTACTCCGGTAAAATCCCGATTTCACCCGGAACACTTCCGATATCCAAACATAGGCTTCCAATATATCAATCTTTATGTCTCGACCATTTCGAGACTCCTCGTCATGTCCTCGATCTCATCCGGGACTCCGAACAAACTTTGGTACATCAAAATGTATAAACTCATAATATAACTGTCATCGTGACCTTAAGCGTGCGGACCCTACGGGTTCGAGAACAATGTAGACATGACCGAGACACGTCTCCGGTCAATAACCAATAGTGGAACCTGGATGCTCATATTGGCTCCTACATATTCTACGAAGATCTTTTATCGGTCAGACCGCATAACAACATACGTTGTTCCCTTTGTCACCGGTATGTTACTTGCCCGAGATTCGATCGTCGGTATCCCATACCTAGTTCAATCTCGTTACCGGCAAGTCTCTTTACTCGTTCCGTAATACATCATCCTGCAACTAACTCATTAGTTGCAATGCTTGCAAGGCTTCAGTGATGTGCATTACCGAGAGGGCCCAGAGATACCTCTCCGACAATCGGAGTGACAAATCCTAATCTCAAAATACGCCAACCCAACATGTACCTTTGGAGACACCTGTAGAGCACCTTTATAATCACCCAGTTACGTTGTGACGTTTGGTAGCACACAAAGTGTTCCTCCGGCAAACGGGAGTTGCATAATCTCATAGTCATAGGAACATGTATAAGTCATGAAGAAAGCAATAGCAACATACTAAACGATCGGGTGCTAAGCTAATGGAATGGGTCATGTCAATCAGATCATTCAACTAATGATGTGATCCCGTTAATCAAATGACAACTCTTTGTCCATGGTTAGGAAACATAACCATCTTTGATTAACGAGCTAGTCAAGTAGAGGCATACTAGTGACACTCTGTTTGTCTATGTATTCACACATGTATTATGTTTCCGGTTAATACAATTCTAGCATGAATAATAAACTTTTATCATGATATAAGGAAATAAATAATAAATTTATTATTGCCTCTAGGTCATATTTTCTTCACTCCTCCACGGGATTTTCAAAGTGTTCCATCGAAATGGTAGGTTCAGTAATTGTAACGGGTTCCTAATTCGATGAACTAGGCATCTCCCGATTAGATGAGGTACCATATCCTTCATGGGAAAGATATCTTCAAATAAAGCCGCATCATTCGACTCCATGATCGTACCGACATGCATATCAGGTACCTCACATTTTACAACCAAGAATCTATAACCAATGCTATGAAAAGCATATCCCAGGAAAATACAATCCACAGTCTTTGGCCCAAGCTTGCGCTTCTTTGGAATTGGCACATTGACTTTCGCCAAACAACCCTAGGTTCGTAGATAAGAGAGCTTTAAACTTTTCTTCTCCCATTCCTCGAATGGAGTTATCTCTTTGTTGTTTGTGGGAACTCGTTTTAGGACATGACATGCCGTCAATATTGCCTCCCCCCACCATGCCTTGGAGAGACCCGATGTGTCTAACATGGCATTAACCAAATCAATTAGAGTACAGTTCTTTCTTTTGGCCACCCCATTTGACTGAGGTGAATAGGGAGGCGTCCTCTCATGGATTATACCATGTTCTGCACAAAAGGAATCAAATTCATTTGAGAAATACTCTCCACCATGATCGGACCTAAGCATCTTGATCTTTCGATCAAGTTGGTTTTCCGCTTTAACTTTATAGATCTTGAAATAGTTCAAAGCCTCATCCTTAGATTTTAGAAGATATACATGGCAATATCTAGTGGATTTATCAATTAACATCATAAAATACTTATTTCCACCTTTTGTCAACACACCATTCATTTCACAAAGATCTGAATGTATGAGCTCTAGTGGTGCAAGATTTCTTGTTTCCGCAGTCATATGAGACTTACGAGGTTTCTTAGCTTGCACACACACTTGACACTTAGATCCCTTGATAGTGGTGAAACTAGGGATTAAGTTCAACTTGGCTAGCCACGACATGCAACCAAAGTTAACATGACAGAGACGTGAATGCCACACATTTGATTCACTATTGTTGCAAACATGATTAACAACTTTATTGCAAATGTCTGACAAGGATAAGCCAAACAGGCCTCCTGACTCATAGCATTTACCAACAAAGGTTCCATACTTGGATATTACAAATTTATTCGGCTCAAAGACAAGATTGTAGCCACCTCTACACAGAAGAGATCCGCTAACAAGATTTTTATTGACGGAGGGCACATAATGCACGTTCTTCAGCCGCACGATCTTCCCCGAAGTAAACTTCAGATCGATCGTGCCAACACCATGAACAGAAGCACTTGAACCGTTGCCTATTAGCATGGTGAAAGTCCCTGTAGTCTGATAAGACGAAAACAAGGAAATATCACCGCATACATGCACATTAGCACCCGTGTCAATCAACCAATCAGGAGAATGACATATTAAAAGAATAGTGGGAAATATACCATACCTAGCATCCTTCATGTCAGTGTCTCCAATGAAAACATTAGCGGTCTTTCCGCCTTTCCCAAGATGACGCTTGTCATAGCGATTAGGGAAACTAGGAGCCCAATGATCACGATCTCCACACACATGACAAACACCTTTCTTCTTGTCATTCTTCTTGAAATCCGTGTGTTGTACATCCTTGTTCTTCCCATCAAACTTTGCTTTACCATCAAACTTGCCCTTGTTCTTGAACTTGTGGGGCTGGAAGTTTTTTCTTCTGTACCAGATTGGCACTAGATCCTCCCTCAATACCTCGAGCACATGTGTCCTTTACTCTGGCCTTTTCTTCCACATCAAGAGTACCAATGAGATCCGAAACGGAAAAAGCATGCCTCTTATGCTTTAGTAAGGTAGAAAAGTTCCTCCACGAAGGAGGAAGTTTAGTGATGATACCTCATGCAACAAACTTGTCCGGTAGCATACAATTGAAGTGTTCACGTTCTCTAACAAATGACTGTATCTCATGAGCTTGCTCAACCACGGAGCACTCTTCAGTCATCCTGTAATCATAGAATTTCTCCATGATGTACAGCTCAGTGCCAGCATCCTAGACCCAAAACTTGGCCTCGAGTGCGTCCCACATATCTTTTCCATTATCAATTGATGCATAAGCATCAACTATGTTTTCACCAAGAACACTCAAGACAGCAGCCTTAAACAGTGTATCCATTTTCTGAAACGCTTGTTCCTGTTGAGAATCATACTCTCCTTCAGGTTTGCCAAGAGTGGCATCATAGCAACTCATGGTTTGAAACCATAAGACTGCTCTCACGCACCACCTCTTATAATGGAAACCCTCAAACATAGGAGGTCTCATGGAAGCAGCAAAACCACCTGGGGTAAATTTCCTATAATAAGGTTTTTGGATTGTTGGAAATATGAGCAATTTACTATACAATTTTATTAACAGAAATAGTAGATAAAACATGATTATTATTGTAGAGATACAAGTCATGCAATGGGACGGTGAGAAGGTAAACAACATCTGTAAATATGAACTATAACCAAACATATCTAGAGTAGACAGTAGAGCAAGTTGTATATATGAAGTAGAACCAAACATATATTGGGCAGGCACTATAACAAGGAACTGTGGTAGGACCTCTAACAGAAATAGGAAGAACACGTACGGGATAGCAGTAGCAGCAGAAGCACAGGACTTGGGGTCGACATCCTTGCCAGCCATGTCGTCGAAGAGGTTGTCTACGTCGGGGAAGAAGTCGTCATTGGGGAAGTGATCGTCGGTGCCCGAAGCGCCCGTGATGAATCGGTTGGTAGTCACGCCGAGTGCTCCCCAAAAACCTTATCACCCTTCTCCCGTACAGGACTCAAGGCGGTGGGGTTTCAGAGGCCTATTGTCCCGACTTGCGGTGCATGCCTCAAGCCGGGATGAGGAAGACAGCAGTAGCTCAGATATTGAAACCGGTGGTGAGAGGAAGAAGAAGTTCTGGTGCGTTTCTCTGAGAGGAGCGACCTCCCTTTTATAGGCGCAAGAGAAGGAGGCGAGAGGCCAGCGACGGGAGATGAAGTAAAAGAGGGAGACGAAGCGAACAGACTTCAGTCGAAGTTTCAGCTCCTGCGTGACCTTTCGTATACACGTCGCGCGTGGCAAAAATTTAGACATCGGCTCGGCTCATTCCCGCAATTAGCGGCGCATCGTGGCGACGCGAGGCGTGGCGTGGCGAGGAGCGCGCGTGGATGTCTGTCTTGTTCTCATGCTCATACATGTGAGAAAAAACCCTCCCTTATAAAGAGGTCCAACTCCCTCTAAACTAGCAATGTGGGACTAAACTTTAGTAGTGCCCCTTGCCTTGCACGAATGGGCTAAGTTGGCCTCTAGGATTTATTAGGAATTTCTGAAATTGTTATTGGGCTGGCCCATAAATAGACAAAATTCCAGCAATTTGTATCAATGTATCAATGAAATGGCATGGATTCAGTAGTTGTTCACCTTGCCGGCGTATAGGGCCTTGCATGTATATCAACCTCACATCATGAACAATTACTTCAAAGCCTCTCTCTCTTTCTACATAATTCCATGATAATGGCTCCTATTAATATGATGCAACCTCTACAACTAAGGAATTTCAGAATGGTTAGTTTAGATCTACGAATCGTTAGAGGGTTTCAATATCCTACTTGATTTTAAGAGGGACATATGGATCTACCCCGTTCCTCTGCCAGTCCTATTTTCATTTGAGATGGTTACTGAGCCATAAAATGCATGGTAGGAGGCTTACCTTGTTGTTGTAGTTTGGCGGGAGGCAGTAGTTGTAGTCTCGGAGGAGGAGGCCGTTAGGGAGGAAGAGGAGGATGCCGAGGCGAGCTCGTGCTGGTCAGTGGCGCCTATATTTGGCCGGGAGGCAGTCGTTGGGTGCTTCGCATTGCGGATTAGAGGCGGCCCACCTCGCGTTGTCCTCTTCCCGGAGGTGCACGGACACGAGAACGGTCCGTTGCTCCTCCCTTCGATGGCGGCGCCTCAGGGCGTGGCAGCAGCCGCTCCTCCCGTTGATGACGACGTGGCGAGGAGCAGGAGAAGTGGTGAAGTCCTCCTTTCGATTGGTGGTGGTAGGGAACGCGGCGACATGAGGTGGTGGACGGGGACCGAGGCAAGTGGCAGCGGCAGGGAGGCAGGTAGTGAGAGGACAGTGCCCTAATGCGGAAACGAATCCAGGCCTTCCGATGTCCGGCGACCGCGACGCGAACCCGCAAAGGAACGTGCACATCCCGTTGCGTCCGCATGGGTTCACGACGTCGAGGATGGTGCCCTCCTTTTCTGGCCGAGGTGGCCAACGGGGAGAAGGAGAAGGGCGAGGAAAGGGACGGCAGAGGTGTGCGAACGGCGCCGCCGGCGGGAGGGGTGGAGAAGGAGGTTGGAGCGAGTCCGAGGGGATGCGGGGATGGGGCGGCGGCTAGGGTTGAGCAGCATGAGGAGCGGGAGGAAGAGATGGTGATGACTGAGAAGTGGGGAAAGGAGAGATGCGGCTAGGGTTCCACCATGGACGAGCTGCCTTTTATATGTGTGTGTGTGAAAGGACGAGAATGCCCTTAGTGGAGCACAGGAATTACAGGCGGTGGCACAAACCTGAGCACACTATTCATTGAAGCAGTGTCGGCTTCGATCCGACGGCCTGGATCTCTCCATCTGTCGATCTTACGGCCCAGATCTCTCCATCTGACGATCCGACGGTTGCGATAGTTTTGGACAGCTAATCTGACGGCCCATAATCAAACAACCTGAGAGAGCTCCATTTGTGCCCAGACTCTAACAATGGGATACAGATGAATGTGTTTTTTTCAGTCCGAGGTATATGTTGCCAGATTCATGATAGAAATCGCCTACGACGGACAGTACTAGGCCGGTCCATTTCTGCGTGCGTAGGTTTGCTAGGCTCGCAGCGGTCGTTGTAGGTCTGATTTACTTTTTTTTCTTTTTTTTCATTTGTCTTATTTTTTTCACCCTTTTTTCTCTGATTTTCTTTGTTTTTTTCATTGGTTTTTGGTTTTCTCTTGTCTCTTTCTTGATTTTTATTGGTCTTCTTGTCGTTTTTTTATAACACATGTCTACATTTTTCACACGTATTGTACATCTTCCTGTATACATTAGAAGAACTTTTTACACATGTTTAACATTTTCCAAATAGCTCAGATGGTTAGCTTTCTTGTGGTGGAATCAACACGCTAGGGTTTAAGTCTTAGACTTGGCATTGGTGGGTGCATTTTTCTAGAATTATTCAAGGCTTTTCAACGATATGTGTTTAGTGGGAGGAGACGTTCCCATCGACTATGAAGGCATCTATAGCGACTTCGTCAGTTTAAGATGATATATGCCGACTCGGTCTATCAAAGGTGCTCGAATGGGTAGGGTGTGAGTGCCTGTGTTCATAGGGATGAATGTATGTGTGTATTTATGACCGTGTATGCCTGTACTGCGTTAAAGTTACATTGTTAACATGCTTCATACATGTTATAAAATTTTCATATACATATAATTTTGTTTATAAATTATTCACATTTTTATATACATTTTTAAAAAAACATGCTTTGATCATGTTTATTCTAATACACACTAAATATTATTTAAATACAATTGAACATTTTATTAATGCTAAAAATATATTTTCTGAACAATGCAAACTTGTATTACATTGTACAAGCATTTTTTGAAATATTCCAAACATATTTTGTCAAAACTTGTAACATACATTTTTTGAATTACATGAACATTATTTTTATAATGTAGCATATAAACATTTTTTTGTACACATGATTAACATTTTTTTCGTGCCCATGATTAACATTTTTATATTTTTTGATTCACATTGTATATTTTCCGTATATAAAAAAATCTATACACTTTTAACATTTTTAAAATGCAAGAATAAATTTTGTAAATTTTTCAAAAATATTAACATGACTTCAGCAGGTGAGCCGCTGCTACCAGGCCGTCCCAATTGGTGCTGCCCTGCAAGCGAGGCGTCGTAGGATTTGCTAAGGGCCGCACATAGCCGCTGTGTTTTTTTCAGGGACGACTGCTGTGGCCAGAGGGTTGATGTAGCAACCGGTTTTCAATGGGATTTTAGTTTTTTATCAATTGTAGAAAACATGGGCCACGATCAATTTTCTGAAAAAAAACAGAAACATCTTTTGATTTCCAGCATTTTTAAAAATATGTCAATATTATTTTTAAATTGCTACATTCTTTCATACACTATAAAAAATAAAATGCAGATTTTTTGGAGAAACAAAACAAAATTTGAAATTTCGGAAGAGTTTTTTACAACATGAATAGCTTTTGAAATTTATGTAAACAAAATCATAAATAGTTTCCAAAATTCCAACCATTTTTGAAAGAAAACCAATAGATTGTTTTGAAAATATGAACATTCTTCTTAAGCAATTACAAATTTTTAAGTAATTTCAGAACTAACAAAAGGAAGCCGTAAGCGAAAAACTACACGGAACATTCTAGACTATACCTAAAAAAAGAATAACCAGGAGCAGCTAAATATGCTAGCCTACATGTGTGTATCGCTCGTAGCAACCGTTGAGGGTCGGATAGTCATCTGCGATCGTAGATGGGCCGTCAGAGATCAAGAGAAGCTAGAGTGCCGACGCTTTTTGGAATCTTGGACCATTTTTTTCTTTCCTCTTTTTCTTTTTTTATGTGTTCTTATATATATTTCTTCTATTTTTGTTTTCCCCTTTTCTTTTCCTTTCATTTTGTTTTTCTTATTCATAAATTTCAAAACAAAATAGATATTTCATAATAAGTTGAAAGTTTAGTAAATATATGTTTGGAATTTTCATAAATTGTTCAAAAATCAAATTTGGAGTTGTTTTTATTTCTGAATATATTTCCCAAATCCACGGCCAATTTTTGAATTCATGAATATTTTTTGAGTTCAGGAAACTCTTTAAACTTATTGACATTTTTTAGTTCATGAACAATTTCCAAATCTGCAAACCATTTTCGAAATTGACTCTTTCTGAATTCATGAACACCTTTTTGAGTTTGTGAACCTTTTTATAAATTCATGATTTGTTTTTCAAATACATGTATTTTTCTGAATTCACCTTATTTTCAATTGGAGGACATTTTTAAATTTAGACAAAAAAGTTGAATTAGAAAGTGACATAGATTAAAAATACGACATAGGAAAAACCAGAGGCAGAAAACAACAAGAGCCACGCTCCTAGGCTAGCTCACTAACGGGAGGTCAGGAGCGTTCATCAGCGACGCGAACCTACCGACCGCGCGCGTGATACATAGCAACTCCCGTGGTTAGGTATCGCTCGTGCGAGCAGGGCGCCCGCGTCGCCCCCCTCGTCTCCCCCCTCATGGCTATTTTTTCATTTCGTTTTACCATCTCAGGTTGTTTAATTCTTTTATTTTTGCAAGGACAGCTAAGCTCAAATTTTTCACGGATTCTGTTTTTTTTATGAATTTTAAAAATGTTAAATAATTCTAAATAAAACGTGAATTAAAAATATATTTGTGAATTCGGTCACTAACTCAAAAAAGGTTTGCGAATTTTAAAAATCTTTATGAGTTCAGAAAAAATCGACTATAATAAAATAAAAATTCAAAAACTGTCACTGAATTCATAAACTGTTCATGAATTCAAAAAAGTTCAGAAATTCATTTTTGACAAATTCATAAAAAATTCACGACCTGCAATATGGTTTGTAAATTTAAAACAATGATCATGTATTAAAAAATTCTGGAATCCAAGAATTGTTCATTAATTTTACAAACTTCCATGGTTTTTAAAATGTTCATTAACTTGTAGAATGTCCGTGTGAATTAAAAAAAGTTCACAAATTCACAAAAAGTTCGTGAATTCAAAATATATTCATGAAATCATTTTTTTAGGATTTCCAATTTTTTCGTAAATTCAAAAAAGTCATGAACTAAAAAATTATGAAGTAAGAAAGGTTCGTGAACTCAAAAAAATGTTCATGAATTCAAAAAAGATTGTTCTTGTATTAAAAAATGACCGTATATTCAAAAAAAGATTGATGAATTCAATAATTATTAATGAGTTTGAAAAAATGTTCACAAATTTAGAAAGTGTTCATGAATCTAAAAAATGTTCATGCATCTAATAAATGTTCTTGAATTTGAAAAATTGCTCACCAATTCTAATTTCTTCATTTATTTGAAAAGTATTCATGAATTTTAAAAAACACATATTTAAAAATCACTGGGAGAAGGTAAAAAAATATAAATCGGGAAAAAACAGGACAATACTCAGGGTAGAATACTGAGAATAAACAAAAACCGGTGGAACAAACAAAAAAGTGTGAAACCTTCCAAAATCCAATAAGACGGCTCCAAAGCTGGCCGCACCTAGGTTTCAATAATGTTAGCAAAACCACTAACAATCCGGCCCACGAGAAGCATGAAATGGTCAATATGGTCGACTAAGGGGTGAATAGGCAGCTAATAGTTTTTTTCTTCACATTTTATGGTAATACAACAACAATATATGTTATAGATGTGCAACTAGATGGACAATCTATATGTCAAACTCACAAATAATAACCAGTGAAAGAAAGAAAGAAACCACAAGTGTAGACGATGATATTTCTCTCGGAGTTCCCTCGTTTCGGGAGGTACGTCTCCCTTGGAGACGTGTGGTGACATGATGCTCACAAAGCACCATAACGACACACGTTATCCTCCTCGTATCCTCACACAATGTAAGGTGCCCTGATCCACTACGTGGTGCCCTTGGAGGCGACGACTGAGCCTTCACAAACAAGGCTGGGGCAATCTCCATAACTTAATTGGAGGCTCCCAACAGCTCCCTGAAGCCTTACACCATAATGTATTGAGCTCCAAGGTGTACTTTTCCGTCTAGAATGCCCAAACACTCAAGAGTAACAAGATCTACTAGCGAAAACAAGGGGGGGGGGGTGAGATTTTCTTTGAAAAAATGGTAGATCCTAGAAGATCAAGGAGTTTGCGTGGCTTGGGAGAGAGATCTATGAGTTTTAAACTTGGGACAATAATGGAGAAAGGAGAGGCAAGATGTTATTCAACTTGGGGAAGAAGACCCCCTTTTATACACCTCATCCAAATCCAATAGTTCCCCGAGTTTTACACTGAGTGGCACTACCGCTGTACACATCGGTACTAACGCAGCCCCATGTCAGGCTGCGCTGCAATGCCTAAGCGGTACTACAACACAGGACATCGCTAGTACCGGCTACAATGAATAGTCGATACTTCCATTGAAGTGCCGCACTAGTATCACGGCAAAACTAGAGATTGGAGGGCACCATTTGGTAGTAGCCCAACACTTTGTCCAGCAGTGCCGCTTCAATGGGGGATCAGTATTGTGTGTTCATCGGTGTGGTACTAACGGCCTATAGCCAGCCAGCGAAAGTATTGACTCCAAAGAAGGGAGCGATACTACCACTGCCTACCACGGTAGTACGGGGTAAGGAAAAACATGAGCAACAGAATAGAATGGAAAATTCCACGATTGCTCGGAAGATCTTGTGGGTACAATATGGTTTTGTGTACGTGTTTCATTCCACACATACCTTCCGACGGGTACCCCCTCTTAGTGATATGGTTTCCCTACGACTCGATAGAAAATAAATCGCCAGAATACTATTCTTCAGATGAGAACCTAACCATCTTATGCATTTTCCAAATGTACCTGTATAGCTCAATCACGCCTCTGAACCGCAAATTGCATTGTCACCCACACCAAAAAAAAATCAGACTGGCAAATGCCAATTCAAAGCATACAATGGACGAGTGTTACAGTTAGCACTCAATATAAGCGATCTATAGTATTTACGGAGTCTTACAGCATCTATCCACCTTTTATTTTCAGGTTTTGACATTTTTTCCTTTCCGCTATTTTTAGATATGTTAGCAAAATATATAGAAATAGTTTCACCAAAAAATCCCAAATGTGTATTTCTAAAGAATTTAAATTTTATTAAGTGTTAGCATATTCTTAATAACTTTTCATGTCACTTAACAAAAGTTCATATATTTTTGAAAATGTTTGTAACATTCAAACAAAATGTTAACGTGTTTAAAAAATAGTTAATGACATCATAAAAATATACAAAAATTGTAGCATTTCTTCATGAAATTTATAAAAATGTTCATGGGATATAAAAATGTTTATACCACTCCTCTATATTGCAAAAAAGAAAGGGCTAACTACAGAAAATTGTTCATTTCACAATAAAAATTCCAATTCACAAACATGTTAGATTCCTGAAAAAAAATCAACTCTGTGTAAAATATTTCTGAATACACAATTTTGTAATTGTTGAACATCTTTTGAATTTGTGAAGTTTTTTAAGATCCAAGAACAAGTTTTGAACTCATGAACATATTTTTTGAAATTACAAATATTTATTGAATGCACGATTTTTTTTTCAAATACATGAATAACCTTTGAAATTCATGAACATTTTCCAAAATCTGCAAACTTTTGTGGTATTCATGAACGTTTTTTAAGTTCACGAACATTTTTCAAATCCACGAATACTTTATTAATTTGTGAATATTTTCCTAAATTTCTGGATATTTTTTAACTTAAGATCTATTTTGAATTTGTGAACATTTGCTTGAATTAGAAGCCTACCTAGAAAAAAAAACCGACCTAGGAAAACAACTAGTGCAAAAAAGAGCCGTGATCCTGGACCGGGCCACTAACGGGAGGGAGCACACCTTGCAGGCGACGCAAGACTAGCGATCGCGCGCGCGATAGATAACAGCGCCGGTGTATCAATACAACGTTCATTGCGTCAAAGTATCTGTGGAATGCACAGTAATTTGAAGCGAACAAGTGAACGACATTAATAGCTAGCACGGGTGACTACAATACCCGATATTGAAAATCTTCTAGAAGATTCCTGACCTGTTTTGGCAACCTTGTAGAATTTTTTTAACCGGTTTTCCTTTTCCAGCTTTTTTCCCCATTTTCTTCTTTAAAAAAATGGTCGTGATTTTATAAATAATATTCACAATTTTATTTTATTTTCACATTTCTAATTTTCTTTCCTAAATTTCAAAAATATTTTTGTTTGCAAAAAAAATCATAAATTCTAAAACATTTTCGCGCACAATTTCGAAAATGTCACGTTTTGAAATTACGTTCATGTTTAAACAATCATGATTTCCGAAAGAGTTTAAAAAAAATTGTGTGCATTTTAATAACTGTTAACAATTCAGAAAATGTATTGAAATTTTAAAAAATGTTGATAATTTGATTTTGTTCCAATTTTCAAAGAATGTTCAGGATTTTGAAAATTATTCAAGTTTTGAAAACAATATTTGCGTTGAAGTTTTTTCACCTTTTAAAAATCTTATTTTCTTGAAAAATATTCATGTTTACAGATTTAAAAAAAATGAATCACAAAATGTAAAAACTGATAGTTAGAGTGCTCCTAACCCGCGCTGCTACGATTCTCGGACCAAGTTGATAGCTCGTAGCAGCGCCCACGTCTATTAGTAAGCGAGATATAGCCATCATGGGTGAACATGCGAGCTCCTATACGCCACGGGTTGCGTCAGATTGATGGGCGTTCCACAGGGATAACTCCACCACCGGCTGGGCCGACCCATTGTCTCGCGGAAACAGTAAAATATTCACAAAAAAGGAATGCCCTTGGAGGGAATGAACCATATGCACCTCCCTCTAGTGGGCGGTCTTCACTTGCCACACAAGTCGATGAGCTTTGGTGTCTATATAGGAAACAAGGCAGTATAAGAACTACCACCACTCTCGTTTCCTTCCCTAACACTAGGCGACTAGAGCAAACTGTCCTCTCATGGCTTCACCAACAAGACTGTGGATTTGCCTCCCCTCTACCTGCCGCTCTAGCGGCCGATGGCGAGGGGGGGGGGACCCAGGTGCCTAAGCTCCAATTAGTATTTTAGGTTAGGTTTTTTTAGTCTTCACAGACACGACGCTCAGACGGATGGCAATGCTTCTTCTTCAAGTATGTCTTTTGAGATTCCATCCTCCTCAAATTCGTTCGTCTGGACGTAGTCGACGCTCTGGCGTAGATTCCTATGTTGGGGAACGTAGTAATTTTAAAAAAATTCTACGCACACGCAAGATCATGGTGATGCATAGCAACGAGAGGGGAGAGTGTCGTCCACGTACCCTCGTATACCGTTAAGCGGAAGCGTTATGACAATGCGGTTGATGTAGTCGTACGTCTTCATGATCGACCGATCCTCAGTATCGAACGTACGGCACCTCCGCGTTCAACACACGTTCAGCTCGGTGACGTCCCGCGAACTCACGATCCAGTAGAGCTCGGGAAGAGTTTTGTCAGCACGACAACGTGGTGACGATGTTGATGAAGCTACCGACGCAGAGCTTCGCCTAAGCACCACTACGATATGACCGAGGTGGATTATGGTGGAGCGGGGCAGGCACATGGCTAAGAGATCAACAGATCAATTGTTGTGTCTATGGGGGCCCCCCTGCCCCCATATATAAAGGAGCTAGGGGGAACGCGGCCGACCAAGGAGGAGGGCGCACCAAGGGGGGAGTCCTACTCTCGGTGGGAGTAGGACTCCCTCTTTTCCTTGTTGGAGTAGGAGAGGAGGAAGGGAGAGAAGAGAGAAGGAAAGGGGGCGCCGCCCCCCTCCTTGTCCAATTCGGACTAGAGGGGGAGGGGGCGCGCGGCTGCCCTTGGTCGCCCCTCCTCTTCTCCCACTAAGGCCCATTAGGCCCAATATACTCCCCGGGGGTTCTGGTAACCCCCTGGTACTCTGGTAAATGTCTGAAACCTCCCGAAACCTTTCCGGTATCCGAACATAGTCATCCAATATATCGATCTTTATGTCTCGACCATTTCGGGACTCCTCGTCATGTCCGTGATCATATCCGGGACTCCGAACTACCTTCGGTACATCAAAACACAAAAACTCATAATACCGATCGTCATAGAACTTTAAGCGTGCGGACCCTACGGGTTCGAGAACTATGTAGACATGACCGAGACACGTCTCCGGTCAATAACCAATAGCGGAACCTGGATGCTCATATTGGTTCCTACATATTCTACGAAGATCTTTATCGGTCAAACCGCATAACAACATACGTTGTTCCCTTTGTCATCGGTATGTTACTTGCCCGAGATTCGATCGTCGGTATCTCAATACCTAGATCAATCTCGTTACCGGCAAGTATCTTTAGTCGTTTCATAATGCAACATCTCGCAACTAACTCATTAGCCACATTCTTGCAAGGCTTATAGTGATGTGCATTACCGAGAGGTCCCAGAGATACTTCTCCGACAATCGGAGTGACAAATCCTATTCTTGATCTATGCCAACACCACGAACACCATCGGAGAGACCTGTAGAGCACCTTTATAATCACCCAGTTACGTTGTGACGTTTGTTAGCACACAAAGTGTTCCTCCCGGTATTCGGGAGTTGCATAATCTCATAGTCATAGGAACATGTATAAGTCATGAAGAAAGCAATAGCAATAAACTTAAACGATCAAGTGCTAAGCTAATGAAGTGGGTCAAGTCAATAACATCATTCTCCTAATGATGTGATCCCGTTGATCAAATAACAACTCATGTCTATGGCTAGGAAACTTAACCATCTTTGATCAATGAGCTAGTCAAGTAGAGGCATACTAGTGACACTATGTTTGTTTATGTATTCACACATGTATTATGTTTCCGGTTAATACAATTCTAGCATGAATAATAAACATTTATCATGAAATAAGGAAATAAACAATAACTTTATTATTGCCTCTAGGAGATATTTCCTTCAGCCTCCCACTTGCACTAGAGTCAATAATCTAGATTACACAATAATGATTCTAACACCCATGGAGTCTTGGTGCTGATCATGTTTTGCTCGTAGAAGAGGCTTAGTCAGCGGGTCTGCAACATTCAGATCCGTATGTATCTTGCATATCTCTATGTCTCCCACCTGGACTTGATCCCAGATGGAATTGAAGCGTCTCTTGATGTGCTTGGTTCTCTTGTGAAATCTGGATTCCTTTGCCAAGGCAATTGCACTAGTATTGTCACAAAAGATTTTCATTGGACCCGATGCACTAGGTATGACACCTAGATTGGATATGAACTCCTTCATCCAGACTCCTTCATTTGCTGCTTCCGAAGAAGCTATGTATTCCACTTCGCACGTAGATCCTGCCACGACGCTTTGCTTAGAACTGCTCCAACTGACAGCTCCACCGTTCAATATAAACACGTATCCGGTTTGTGATTTAGAATCGTCTAGATCAGTGTCAAAGCTTGCATCGACGTAACCATTTACGACGAGCGCTTTGTCACCTCCATAAACGAGAAACATATCCTTAGTCCTTTTCAGGTATTTCAGGATGTTCTTGACCGCTGTCCAGTGATCCACTCCTGGATTACTTTGGTACCTCCCTGCTAAACTAATAGCAAGGCAGACATCAGGTCTGGTACACAACATTGCATACATGATAGAGCCTATGGCTGAAGCATAGGGAACACTTTTCATTTTCTCTCTATCTTCTGCAGTGGTCGGGCATTGAGTCTTACTCAATTTCACACCTTCTAACACAGGCAAGAACCCTTTCTTAGCTTGATCCATTTTGAACTCCTTCAAAACTTTATCAAGGTATGTGCTTTGTGAAAGTCCAATTAAGTGTCTTGATCTATCTCTATAGATCTTGATGCCCAATATATAAGCAACTTCACCGAGGTCTTTCATTGAAAACTCTTATTCAAGTATCCTTTTATAATATGGAGAAATTATATATCATTTCCAATTAACAATATGTCATCCACATATAATATTAGAAATGCTACAGAGCTCCCACTCACTTTCTTGTAAATACAGGCTTCTCCGAAAGTCTGTATAAAATCATATGCTTTGATCACACTATCAAAGTGTTTATTCCAACTCCGAGAGGCTTGCACCAGTCCATAAATGGATCGCTGGAGCTTGCACACTTTGTTAGTACCCTTTGGATTGATAAAACCTTTAGGTTGTATCATATACAACTCTTCTTCCAAAAAACCATTCAGGAATGCAGTCTTTACATCCATTTGCCAAATTTCATAATCATAAAATGTGGCAATTGTTAACATGATTCGGACGGACTTAAGCATCGCTACGGGTGAGAATGTCTCATCGTAGTCAACTCCTTGAACTTGTCAAAAACCTTTTGCAACAAGTCGAGCTTTGTAGACAGTAACGTTACCGTCAGCGTCAGTCTTGTTCTTGAAGATCCATTTATTCTCGATGGCTTGCCGATCATCGGGCAAGTCAACCAAAGTCCACACTTTGTTGTCATACATGGATCCCATCTCAGATTTCATGGCCTCAAGCCATTTTGTGGAATCTCGGCTCATCATCGCTTCCTCATAGTTCGTAGGTTCGTCATGGTCAAGTAACATGACCTCCATAATAGGATTACCGTACCACTCTGGTGCGGATCTTGCTCTGGCTGACCTACGAGGTTCGGTAGTAACTTGATCTGAAGTTTCATGATCATCATCATTAGCTTCCTCACTAATTGGTGCAGGTGTCACAGGAACCGGTTTCTGTGATGAACTACTTTCCAATAAGGGAGCAGGTACAGTTACCTCATCAAGTTCTACTTTTCTCCCACTCACTTCTTTCAAGAGAAACTCCTTCTCTAGAAAGGATCCATTCTTAGCAACGAATGTCTTGCCTTCAGAGCTGTGATAGAAGGTGTACCCAACAATTTCCTTTGGGTATCCTATGAAGACACATTTCTCCAATTTGGTATGAGCTTATCAGGTTGAAACTTTTTCACATAAGCATCGCAGCCCCAAACTTTAAGAAATGACAACTTTGGTTTCTTGACAAACCACAGTTCATAAGGCGTCGTTTGAACGGATTTTGATGGTGCCCTATTTAACGTGAATGCAGCTGTCTCTAAAGCATAACCCCAAAACGGTAGCGGTAAATCAGTAAGAGACATCATAGATCGCACCATATCTAGTAAAGTACGATTACGACATTCGGACACACCATTACACTGTGGTATTCTGGGTGGCGTGAGTTGCGAAACTATTCCACATTGTTTCAAATGTAAACCAAACTCGTAACTCAAATATTCTCCTCCACGATCAGATCGTAGAAACTTTATTTTCTTGTTACGATGATTTTCCACTTCACTCTGAAATTCTTTGAACTTTTCAAATGTTTCAGACTTATGTTTCATTAAGTAGATATACCCATATCTGCTCAAATCATCTGTGAAGGTGAGAAAATAACAATATCCGCCACGAGTTTCAACATTCATCGGACCACATACATCAGTATGTATGATTTCCAACAAATCTGTTGCTTGCCCCATTGTTCCGGAGAACGGCGTTTTAGTCATCTTGCCCATGAGGCATGGTTCGCAAGTACCATGTGATTCATATCAAGTGATTCCAGAAGTCCATCAGTATGGAGTTTCTTCATGCGCTTTACACCAATATGACCTAAACAGCAGTGCCACAAATAAGTTGCACTATCATTATCAACTCTGCATCTTTTGGCTTCAACATTATGAATATGTGTATCACTACTATCGAGATTCAACACAAATAGACCACTCTTCAAGGGTGCATGACCATAAAGGATATTACTCATATAAATAGAACAACCATTATTCTCATATTTAAATGAATAACCGTCTCGCATCAAACAAGATCCAGATATAATGTTCATGCTTAACGCTGGCACCAAATAAAAATTATTCAGGTCTAAAGCTAATCCCGAAGGTAGATATAGAGGTAGCGTGCCAACGGCGATCACATCGACTTTGGAACCATTTCCCACGCGCATCGTCACCTCGTCCTTAGCCAGTCTTCGCTTAATCCGTAGTCCCTGTTTTGAGTTACAAATATTAGCAACAGAACCAATATCAAATACCCAGGTGCTACTGCGAGCTCTAGTAAGGTACACATCAATAACATGTATATCACATATACCTTTGTTCACCTTGCCATCCTTCTTATCTGCCAAATACTTGGGGCAGTTCCGCTTCCAGTGACCAGTCCCTTTGTAGTAGAAGCACTCAGTCACAGGCTTAGGTCCAGACTTGAGTTTCTTCTCTTGAGCAACAACTTGTTTGCCGTTCTTCTTGAAGTTCCCTTTATTCTTCCCTTTACCATTTTTCTTGAAACTGGTGCTCTTGTTGACCATCAACACTTGATGCTCCTTCTTGATTTCTACCTCCGCAGCCTTTAGCATTGCGAAGAGCTCGGGAATCGTCTTATCCATCCCTTGCATATTATAGCTCATCATGAAGCTCTTGTAGCTTGGTGGCAGTGATTGAAGAACTCTGTCAATGACACTATCAACCGGAAGATTAACTCCCAGCCGAGTCAAGTGATTATGGTACCCAGACATTCTGAGTATATATTCACTGACAGAACTATTCTCCTCCATCTTGCAGCTGTAGAACTTATTGGAGACTTCATATCTCTCAATCCGGGCATTTGCTTGAAATATTAACTTCAACTCCTGGAACATCTCATACGCTCCATGACGTTCAAAACGACGTTGAAGTCCCGGTTCTAAGCCGTAAAGCATGGCACACTGAACTATTGAGTAGTCATCAGCTTTGCTCTGCCAGACGTTCATAACATCTGGCGTTGCTCCTGCAGCAGGTTTGGCACCCACAGGTACTTCCAGGACATAATTCTTCCGTGCAGCAATGAGGATAATCCTCAAGTTACAAACCCAGTCCGTGTAATTGCTACCATCATCTTTCAACTTTGCTTTCTCAAGGAACGCATTAAAATTCAACGGAACAACAACACGGGCCATCTATCTACAATAACATAGACAAGCAAAGTACTATCAGGTACTAAGTTCATGATAAATTTAAGTTCAATTAATCATATTACTTAAGAACTCCCACTTAGATAGACATCCCTCTTATCATCTAAGTGATTACGTGATCCAAATCAACTAAACCATAACCGATCATCACGTGAAATGGAGTAGTTTTCAATGGTGAACATCACTATGTCGATCATATCTACTATATGATTCACGCTCGACCTTTCGGTCTCAGTGTTCCGAGGCCATATCTGCATATGCTAGGCTCGTCAAGTTTAACCCGAGTATTCTGCGTGTGTAAAACTGTCTTACACCCGTTGTAGATGAACGTTGAGCTTATCACACCCTTCCGAGGCCATATCTGCATATGCTAGGCTTGTCAAGTTTAACCCGAGTATTCTGCGTGTGTAAAACTGTCTTACACCCGTTGTAGATGAACGTTGAGCTTATCACACCCGATCATCACGTGGTGTCTCGGCACGACGAACTTTGGCAACAACGCATACTCAGGGAGAACACTTTTACCTTGAAATTTAGTGAGAGATCATCTTATAATGCTACCGTCAAACAAAGCAGAATAAGATGCATAAAGGATAAACATCACATGCAATCAATATAAGCGATATGATATGGCCATCATCATCTTGTGCCTTTATCTCCATCTCCAAAGCACCGTCATGATCACCATCGTCATCGGTGCGACACCTTGATCTCCATTGTAGCATCGTTGTCGTCTCGCCAACTATTGCTTCTACGACTATCGCTACCGCTTAGTGATAAAGTAAAGCAATTACAGGGCGATTGCATTGCATACAATAAAGCGACAACCATATGGCTCCTACCAGTTGCCGATAACTCTGTTACAAAACATGATCATCTCATACAATAAATATAGCATCATGTCTTGACCATATCACATCACAACATGCCCTGCAAAAACAAGTTAGACGTCATCTACTTTGTTGTTGCAAGTTTTACGTGGCTGCTACGGGCTGCGCAAGAACCGTTCTTGCCTACGCATCAAAACCACAACGATAGTTCGTCAAGTTAGTGTTGTTTTAACCTTCTCAAGGACCGGGCATAGCCACACTTGGTTCAACTAAAGTTGGAGAAACTGACACCCGTCAGCCACCTGTGTGCAAAGCACGTCGGTAGAACCAGTCTCACGTAAGCATACGCGTAATATCGGTCCGGGCCGCTTCATCCAACAATACCTCCGAACCAAAGTATGACATGCTGGTAAGCAGTATGACTTGTATCGCTCACAACTCACTTGTGTTCTACTCGTGCATATAACATCTACGCAATAACCTGGCTTGGATGCCACTGTTGGGGAACGTAGTAATTTCAAAAAAATTCCTACGCACACGCAAGATCATGGTGATGCATAGCAACGAGAGGGGAGAGTGTCGTCCACGTACCCTCATAGACCATTAAGCGGAAGCGTTATGACAACGCGGTTGATGTAGTCGTACATCTTCACGATCGACCGATCCTCAGTACCGAACGTACGGCACCTCCGCGTTCAGCACACATTCAGCTCGGTGACGTCCCGCGAACTCAAGATCCAGTAGAGCTCGGGAAAGAGTTTCGTCAGCACGACAGCATGGTGACGATGTTGATGAAGCTACCGATGCAGGGCTTCGCCTAAGCACCGCTATGATATGACCGAGGTGGATTATGGTGGAGGGGGCACTGCACACGGCTAAGAGATCAACAGATCAATTGTTGTGTCTATGGGGTGCCCCCTGCCCCCGTATATAAAGGAGCTAGGGGAGGTGGCCGGCCAAGGAGGAGGGCGCGCCAAGGGGGGACTCCTACTCCCACCGGGAGTAGGACTCCCTCTTTTCCTAGTTGGAGTAGGAGAGGAGAAGGAAGGGAGAGAAGAGAGAAGGAAAGGGGGGGGCTCCTTGTCCAATTCGGACTAGAGGGGGAGGGGGCGCGCGGCTGCCCTTGGCCGCCCCTCCTCTTCTCCTACTAAGGCCCATTAGGCCCAGTATACTCCCCGGGGGGTTTCGGTAACCCCCCGGTACTCCGGTAAATGTCCGAAACCTCCCGAAACCTTTCCGGTATCCGAACATAGTCATCCAATATATCGATCTTTATGTCTCGACCATTTTGAGACTCATCGTCATGTCCGTGATCATATCCGGGACTCTAAACTACCTTCGGTACATCGAAACACAAAAATTCATAATACCGATCGTCACAGAACTTTAAGCGTGCGGACCCTACGGGTTCGAGAACTATGTAGACATGACCGAGACACGTATCCGGTCAATAACCAATAGCGGAACCTGGATGCTCATATTGGTTCCTACATATTCTACGAAGATCTTTATCGGTCAAACCGCATAACAACATGTGTTGTTCCCTTTGTCATCGGTATGTTACTTTCCCGAGATTCGATCGTCGGTATCTCAATACCTAGTTCAATCTCGTTACTGGCAAGTCTCTTTACTCGTTCCGTAATGCAACATCCCGCAACTAACTCATTAGCCACATTGCTTGCAAGGCTTATAGTGATGTGCATTACCGAGAGGGCCCAGAGATACCTCTCCGACAATCGGAGTGACAAATCCTATTCTTGATCTATGCCAACACCACGAACACCATCGTAGACACCTGTAGAGCACCTTTATAATCACCCAGTTACATTGTGACGTTTGGTAGCACACAAAGTGTTCCTTCGGTATTCAGGAGTTGCATAATCTCATAGTCATAGGAACATGTATAAGTCATGAAGAAAGCAATAACAATAAACTTAAACGATCAAGTGCTAAGCTAACGAAGTGGGTCAAGTCAATCACATCATTCTTCCGTTGATCAAATAACAACTCATGTCTATGGCTAGGAAACTTAACCATCTTTGATCAATGAGCTAGTCAAGTAGAGGCATACTAGTGACACTATGTTTGTTTATGTATTCACACATGTATTATGTTTCCGGTTAATACAATTCTAGCATGAATAATAAACATTTATCATGAAATAAGGAAATAAATAATAACTTTATTATTGCTTGTAGGGCATATTTCCTTCATCTTATTGTCTCTTTGGGGCAGTGACGTTAGGGCTTCTCTTAATGTGGCGAGATTTAGTGTCAGGTGTTTCTAAAACTATGACTCCAGGGCACAGGTCCTTAGGGGCACATGCACAAAGATAACAAGGTCAAGCCGACTCTGGAAGGGGAGCAGTGACAACAACCCGTCGGTGGCTTGTTCTAGCTGCAATAGTAGTCATTTGGTGGTTTCGTAATATCTTTGTTATTTTCATTATGTTTGAGATACTTTGTACTTCCGGTGAAATTTAATTATAGATCCGATCATTTTCGCAAAAGTAATAAGAACTATGAGTAGCAACAGATCTGAACATTGTCTGAATGTTCAAATGTGTTTTTAAGTGAATATTTTCTAAAACGTGAACATTTTTTTAGAAAAGGGGCATTTATACACATGAATATATTTATTTGAAGTTCAAAACTTTTTTGACAAACATGACATTTTTTGAAAACCATGTTTTTTAATTTTGAACAAAATTTGATAATTGGAACATTTTTTGAAATTTCAAAGATTTTTTAAAAAGTGCGAACATTTTTTGAAATCTCCAAGCATTTCTCAAAAATGAGAACACATTTTGAGTTTGTGACTATTTTTTGAAAACGGTGAGATTTTTTGAAAAACATGAATATTTTTTATGAAAGAAAGATAAGGGACTACAAAAAAGAAACAAACACATGCAATAAGCTAAAGGGGAGAGAGGGATTCAAATCCTCGATAGTTCCTAGAACCGTACCGGTTTTCAAGACCAGAGCTACTAAAAACTTAGCCATCTCTCCACTGCATAATCCTTATTTTACTCCTACAAATAGAAAATAGTCATAGAAAAACTAAAAATGTATTTATTAACCTCTGGAAAGATAATATATCTCTATATGATGTATACATGAATACATGATCTGCTATAACCGCTTGTGAAATAAAGACCAAGTAACTTTTTCTCACATCCATATCCAAAACAAAAAAGTGTTAGTAAAAGAATAATCAAAGAGAAGAATCTGGATTCATGATTAAACCCCTACGACTTCTTGTATTTTTTTAAACAATTTTGGTTAAGTGAGGGATCAAATATGTAGTCAATTCTATTTGATGGTAGCTTGGAGAATTAGGAATAGGACTATTGTTTTTTGACAAATTCGCAAACTTTCCGAACATTTTTTGAGAACACAAATATTAAACGATAAAGGTAAAGGAACAAAGATGAAAAACAAATTGAAAACTAAAAAGGAAAATAAAAAATAAAAATATATAATAACCAAAAAATGAAAAAGAAACCACAAAAGAAACCAGTAAAAGACAAAAAACGGTTCACGGAACTTACCAACACCATGTATACAAATGGGCTGGCCCATTGGGTCGCTCTGCGCTCGCCACTGTGTGAAGAGTCATGTAATTTGGAGATCCCAGTAAAAGCATGTCTACAATGATTAGCCATATGTTCAATAACTAGTTGTTTTTAAAAACTACCTTAAGAAAAAGCTATTTTTAAAAATATGATGAGACATATTGTGCTAAGAGACCATCTCTTAAATAAGAGAAGACAAGCCTTTTCTTATGATTTCTCTCTCCCTTGCCTCAACGTTTATCCTATATGTCACTCTTAAGATAGCACTATTGTACATACTCTTAAGAGATATCCTTGCAAATGTCATTTCCACCATCTCAAAGGTTGACAAGCGGCAACCTGAGAGTTTTTCCTTTTTTTTGTATTTTCTTTTAAGCTTTATCTCTGAATCGTGCATCCGTTTTATCATTGGATTCCTCACGTTGAGACCTTCGAAACTAGATTCTATGTTAATAGTTCTTGACAAAAAAAATCACGAGAAACCCAACAAACTCGATAAAAAACATAGTGGGAAACACATTTCCCCCCTTTCCGAGAGGCACAACGGTGCTTCTCGTGGAATCAAATTTGTGCCTACACGAGAAGCAAATCCGTGCTTCTCGTGGAACAAGAAGAAAACTTGTGCCTCTCGTGGAAACAAAATAAATGTCCTTTTCCTTTACCTTTCAGAGAGCCACAACTGTGCATCCCACGGAAGCAAACATATGCCTCCACAAGAAGCAAGCCTGTACCTCTCATGAAAGAAAAAAACACGTTTTCCTTTTTTGAGAGGCCCAGCTTGCAGAAGCAAACTTGTGCCTCTCACGGTAGAAAACTTGTGCCTCTCGCAGAAGCAAATCTATCTCTTCACGAAAAGCAAATCTATGACTCTCATGAAAGCAAAAAAAATATTTTTTTTCACGCAAAAATTGAATTCTTCCTCCGAAGTCTATGAAAAAACGAGCAAAAAAACCATATAAACCCCGAAAACACATACAGAGAAAAATACTGATGAAGCACCCAACACGCGATATATGGCGGCGGCTAAAAGCGCATAAAGTGACATGCTCTCAGTCTATTAAAAGTTATCCTAAAGGGGCTCCCGCAAGGGGTACCCTTAGCTTTTTGAGGGCCAATCCCTAGTTGCTCCCGGCAGATATGGAATTCGGTTGAACAGGGCCTCTCATCTATGGTTGTATACTAATTAATGGACCGGTGAGAGTGCGTGGCCGAAGGAGTTCAAGTATCATTGGAAAGTATCTGGTGCTCCAGTGCGAGCTCGGGCCTCGGATCTCATATCGAAAGGCTCGCAGGAGATGTCAAACATTTTCGCAAAAAATAAATAAATCTCCAGGAGTCTGAAAATTGCACGCGGGTAGACCAGCTACACCAACTTCCTGCTGCGCCCGATCTGATATCCGATGGCCCAGGAGCTCGTATCACGGGAGCACCTGGGCGTCGGTAGCATGGGATATTCTCCCCAAGTATCATATACGGGAAGGCCCAGAGCCTATTTGTGTATGACTGTATGATCTAGTTCTCCTCTTTTTTTTGCGAGGAGACTTTCAGAAATATTTCAATAGAAGAATAGTCGGCTCAATCAAAGTATGTGGGGTGGCTTCATCATATGGTCACCTCTATGTGGCATCCTGAGGGTTCGGTCAAGGACTTGTGGACAAATAGGACCGACGCCGGAGTTCCCAACAGGAAGGCCATGGCCTTTCTAACCATGCTCGTGTCATGGACCATTTGGACCGAACGGAATGCCCGTGTTTTTCGGCACAAGAGCGCTCCACCACCAATCTTGCTAAACAACATTACCCGTGAGGCAAACCTTTGGATCACCATCGAAGCTAAGAAATTGGGGAATATTATTTTGTGTGAGTAATCCTTCATGCCGTGTAAAAGTATGTCCTTATAACAAACTCTCTTCTCATCTTATTTAATAGATGAGGCAAATCTTTTGCCCCCGTTTTGAAAAAAAAAAGTCAAGTTATCGGCCACCTGCCAACCTGCATAAATATTTTAGAGCATGATAGTATGACGCAACCCTTCACACAAACAAAATGAACTCCGGCGCAAAATTATTTTGTGTATGTTAGGCACATAAAAATGTCGTCATCTGATGCAGCCCCATGCGGACGAAATACCAAAACCAAAACTGGAGAGCCCACTGGAATGCATGACATCGTCACCAAAAGCAGATTTTTGCTAGCTAGCTGGACTATATCGATCATCCGACCTAACTAGCTTATAATATCAAGGGACAACTCCAGGATTAGTACTAATTTACTTGTAGATTGAGCGACCGAAGCGACATATATATCTTCAAGTCAAAACCTTGAATTCCATCCGGCCGGAGGAGTATACTGCACACACACTTGTTCGCACATACAGTGTGAGATGGACAGTTTGGTTTATCTCATGGTTGACTTGCAAAGATGGTAAGCTGATTCAACCCTAATTAAGTAACCTGGAGCTCGGCTGAATTATTTGCCCGTGTCAATGCATCTCTCGCCCAAAATCTGCCCGGGGGATCTTTCTCTGGAGTGAGAGTGACACCATGCATTTTTATCTACAATTCTGTAGTCCTAATAAGCAATGTAGGTTTTTCTTTATCTCAGATATACATACATGCTTGCATGTTAATTATATTTTTAGAAATGGCGTGCCGGCGCGCACATAGAGAGAGAGAGAGAGAGAGAGAGAGAGTAGGATTTTCTATCATAGTTTACCACATAACTAGTTCTCAAAAATCCTGAATTTTTTTACCGAAACAACAATACCTATAACATAATATGATATCCAACGTAGCGATTGAGAAAACACGGCTGTATGTGCCTTGGACCAAAAAAAAGGAGTTCAACATATATTTATGTCGCGGTGAGCTGAAATGCTTGTTTTGATAACTTTTATTTTCCGAGGACATATAAATGCATATGTTCACAATTGCTCCGCTGGATCATCTCACATTAGAGTGATGCTCCACTATTTATTTCACATTTTTGATAACTTTTAAACCGTTAAAACCTTAGGAAGGCTTAACAAGTTCTATGGTAGCTATAATAGACTCAATTTTACCTATATATATCAGCTATTTTTTGGTAAAGTGTTGCATGATCTTAAAAAAATGGCTGATGTGTATTTACAAAAGAAATACACAATTAAAAAAAATTCTCGCATAATCTTGATAAAATATTCATACATTTACAAAAATGTTTAAAACATTTTTAAAATGTCTGCACCATTCAACAAAAATGTCCATACGTATTAATAAAATATAAAAATAATTTTGAAGAAAAGGTTCACATGACAGATAAAAAAAGTTCATACCACTCATGTAGATTTAAGAAAGCAAGGCTGGCTACCACTATAAAGAGGCAAAAGTGTTGTGAAGGCAGCGAGTGAAGGTAATTAACATATGCAATTATTGATGTGATAAAAAATAAGAAATGTTCACACATTTAAGAAACATTCATAAATTGATGATATATTTAAAAAGTTCATGAATTTGGAAAAGAAAAAAATAATGGAGAAAACCCAATATGAAGAACTAATAAAAGGGAAAACAAAATAGATTTAAAAAAACTGCAAACAAAAAGTTAAGAAACCGATAAAACTAACAAAGAAAAAAGGAAATAAACCCAGATATTTTTTAGGGGTATAACCAAGTTTTATTGCTCAAAATCCACATGATGTGGGATTACAAAAGGATCATGAGGATGGACAAGCCATGTGTGTCTTCCTAGATCGAGAGAGTTCGAGAACTTGGCTAACCTATCGGCGTTGCTATTAGCTTCTCGGCCTTCAAAAGTAAATCTACAATTAAAGGATAATGCTCAAATCTTGATCTCATTGATGATTGAGTCATAGGCCCCATTGGTTCCCTTTACAATATCAGTTACCGCCTGCTTTGAGTCCGAGGCTACCATGAAGTTGTGAACCATCAGATCATCTGTCAATGAAAGAGCCTCCCGACAACCGATGCACTCCATCGTGGCCACGCCCGTAATGCCATATATCACCAGTGAGGAGCTACCCATATAATTTCCTCCCGAATCTCTGCAAACTGCAGCTGCCGCACCACCAATTTGGTTTCATGCTATACTTGCATCAAGGTGAATCTTCACATGCCCATGTGGCGGGGTTTGGGACAAGTTGAAGCATGCCCCGTGGCCCTTAGTACATTTGTACTCTTAGGCAATATAAAATCAAGTTCTTTTATGAAGCTGCATATGAATTGACATGTTGCCGACGGACTCTGGAATATCTCCTCGTGGATGGCTTACATGCGCGCCCACCATATTGCCCATAGAGTCACCAAAAGTTTCACAAAATCTTCATGCGATAATGAGTCAATCATAGCAAAAATTCACTGCTTTGTGCTAGGCTCGGTTGTTTCGCACAAATGCTCGACCAGCTCTCCATCAACGAGCGCTCACACACACCTGGACATCGAGCGCTCCAACATTGAGTGTCTCAATGAATCCTCTGCTCCAGATAGACCACATGCACTTGACCTTGACATGTTCCTGTTGGCCCTGACATCTTCTGTAGGAATAGAGTGTCGAGCTAGTGTCCACAAAAACATAGGGATCTTCCCTGGGACTGGTGTTTTCTAAAGTAGCTTCCATGAGTTGGCATCACGGTCAGACTTGATGAACCGGCCTCACCATCCAACCATGCCCCTCTTCTGAATTTAGTGTCCACCATCATCCTGTAGGTCGGTCTTACGGTAAATAATCCACTCTTCTTGAAGTTCCATGCCTAACAGTCAGGAATGTTAGATGTGCACAAAGGTATCGGTATGATAGAAGGAATTTCAATCGGCAGGAAAAACTCCTTCGGCTTAGTAATATCCCATGCAGCATGTGGTGTGATCAATGAAGTGTGATACTAACTCTGGAGGGTTGTTGGTCCGACTCCCATATGGTCGCATAATGACATCCCTGGGGATCCAGTTGTCATTCCAAAAATTGGTTGTCTTCCATTGCCAATCTGTTTGATCATACTTTGCTCCAGAATGTCCCTCCCTCTAGGATCCAATGCCATATTTGGCTTGGATGGCTTCCTAGTTCCGCGGTCAAAATGTTTCTATTCGGAAAATACACACTCTTTAGCATTTTTGTACTCAAGGATTCAGGTGAGAATGCGCCAATCCTGTTTTGCTAACAGGGCCAAGTTGAACAACTCAAAGTGTTTAAAACCATGACCACCCATGCTCTTTGGTTGTGTCATTGCTTCCCACGATACCCAACTATACTTTCATTTACCATCCTTGCTACTCCACCAGAATTTCTATATCAACATATTTAAGTGTTCTGTCAAACCATGTGGTAATTTAAAACATGACATAGAAAAAACCGGCACTGCCTAGGCAACTAACTTGACCAGTACCTCTTTACCTGCACCTGACATAGTTTGTTCAATCCAACCTTGAACTCTACTCCATAAATAATCCTTCAAATATTTCAAAGCACCCTTTTTTAGCACCCCACATTAGATGGTATCCCAAGATATTTTGCACTCAATGTTTCAGTAAGAACAATTATCAACTCCTTGACTTCTTATCTTATATTCTCATGGCAGCCTTTGCTAAAGAAGATTGAGGATTTATCATGATTTACTCTTTGTTCCGAAGCTCTACAATAATTGGTCAGCAATTGGTTAATCTCATTATCTCCACCAGCACTAGCCCAAAAAATAGTAGGCTGCCATCCACAAACAACAAGTGATTGACCGGCGGCGCTCAAGGTGCCACCTTTATACCACTCAAGTTGGATGATTCATCAACTGATTTTAGGAGGCACGAAAGGCCCTTTGCTACTATTAGGAATAAATATTTGGATCACCCTGTCAAATTCCACGTGACGGTTTAAACCCTTGTAATCTCTAGCCATTGAATAGCAAAGAAAAAGTTACTGATCTCACCATGCTCAATGAAACCCAGCTTCAACATTATTGCTTGCAAGTAGTCCCACTCAACCCTATATATGCTCTCATCATGTCTAACTTTAGAGCACAACTTCTGTTCTTCTTTGCAGAATTTCTTTTCATAAAGTGCAGGCACTCATAAGATGTAATTATGTTATCAGTGATCAGTCTACTTGGGATGAAAGCAAGCTGCTCCTCAGAAATGATATTTGATAAACACTAGTTTCAATATGTGGAAATAAAACAAGATGAACCTCCCGAAACCGGAGGGAAGGTTTCCAGACTTGACCGAACAAATTAGCCCTACCTCCACCACGTCCGCTACTAGGCCACGGCCTGCACGCATCCCAACGGCAAGCGCTATGATCGCCTCGCGACAGGGGAGACATAGCATTTGCGTGTATGGCAGGTGCGTGCAATGGTCGGCCCATTGTGACGCCCCCAATTTGACCATACACTAATCATACACGCAAATGTATACGATCAAGATCAGGGACTCACGGGAGATATCACACCACAACTCTACAAATAAAATAAGTCATATAAGCATCATATTACAAGCCAGGGGCCTTGAGGGCTCGAATACAAGAGCTCGATCATAGACGAGTCAGCAGAAGCAACAATATCTGAGTACATACGTAAGTAAACAAGTTGCCATACGATGGCTAGCACAAACTAGGATACAGATCGAAAGAGGCGCAGGCCTCCTGCCCGGGATCCTCCTAAACTACTCCTGGTCGTCGTCAGCGGTCTGCACGTAGTAGTAGGCACCTCCAGTGTAGTAGGAGTCGTCGTCAACGGTGGCGTCTTGCTCCTGGACTCCAACGTCTGGTCACAGCAATCGAATATAGAAAGGGGGAAAAGAGGAGCAAAGCAACCGTGAGTACTCATCCAAATTACTCGCAAGCAAGGAGCTACACTACATATGCATGCATTGGTATCAAATGGAAAAGGGGTTAGCATATGTGGACTGAACTGTAGAATGCCGGAATAAGAGGGGGATAGCTAGTCCTATCGAAGACTACGCTTCTGGTAACCTCCATCTTGCAGCAGAAGAAGAGAGTAGATGGTAAGTTCACCAAGTATCATCGCATAGCATAATCCTACCCGGTGATCTTCCCATCGTCGCCCTGTGAGAGAGCGATCACCGGTTGTATCTGGCGCTTGGAAGGGTGTGTTTTATTAAGTATCCGGTTCTAGTTGTCATAAGGTCAAGGTACAACTCTGGGTCGTCCTTTTACCGAGGGACACAGCTATTCGAATAGATAAACTTCCCTGCAGGGGTGCACCACATTTCCCAACACGCTCGATCCCCTTTGTCCGGACACACTTTCCTAGGCCATGCCCGGCCTCGGAAGATCAACACATCGCAGCCCTACCTAGACACAACAGAGAGGTCAGCACGCCGGTCTAAATCCTATGGCGTAGGGGGTCTGGACCCATCGCCCACTGCACACCTGCACGTTGCGTACGCGGCCGGCGAGTAGACCTAGCCTCCCTTATACAAGAGCAGGCGTTCCAGTCCAACCCGGCGCGCGCCGCTCAGTCGCTGACGTCACGAAGGCTTCGGCTGATACCACGACGTCGAGTGCCCATAATTGTTCCCGCGTAGTTGGTTAGTGCGTATAGGCCAGTGGCCAGACTCAGATCAAATACCCAGATCTCGTTAAGCATGTTATTTGAAATAACTGCGGTCGCCGACCAGGGCCAGGCCCACCTCTCTCCTAGGCGGCCTCAACCTGCCCTGTCGCTCCGCCACAAAGGTTCACTCAGAGGGCCGTCCGGACAAACGTCCTTTCGTACCCAACCCGTGAATCACTCGCGGGTGCTCTACGAGCCGACCCGGCTTTAGTCATCACAGGTATCATATAATATGTATATAAGTGTACACTCGTGATCACCTCCGAGTGATCACGGCCCGATAGTATGGCATGGCAGACGGACAAGAATGCAGGGCCACTCATGATAAACTAGCATCCTATACTAAGCATTTAGGATTGCAGGTAAGGTATCAATAACTGTAGCAACAATGACAGGCTATGCATTAGGATAGGATTAACGGAAAGCAGTAACATGCTACACTACTCTAATGCAAGCAGTAGAGAGAAGAGTAGGCGATATCTGGTGATCAAGGGGGGGGGGGCTTGCCTGGTTGCTCTGGCAAGGAGGGGTCGTCAACACCGTAGTCGATCGGGGGTACCGGCAGCGGTCTCGGGGTCTACCGGAAAGAAGTAACGGAGGGGGAACACAATAAATAACAGAGCAAACAAAGCAACACAAAGCATAACATGGCAATCCCCAGTGCTAGGGGTGACCTAACGCAGTATGAGGTGATACCGGTGAAGGGGGGAAACATCCGGGAAAATATCCCCGGTGTTTCACGTTTTCGGACAGATGAAACGGAGGGGGAAAGTTGCATGTTCGCTATGCTAGGGATGCGTGGTGGACGAACGGGTTGCATATCCGGATTTGTCTCGTCGTTCTGAGCAAATTTCATGTATAAAGTTTTTCCATCCGAGCTACGGTTTATTTTATATTAATTTTTAAAAGATTAAAATCATTTTTAGGATTTATTTAATTATTTTAAATCAACATTCTCCAGAATAGTGATTGCTGATGTCATCATGACGTCTGCAGTCAACATAGGTGTTGACTGGGTCAAGCTGACGTGTGGGTCCCATCTATCATTGACACATAGCCCTAACTACCAGATTAGTTAGTTTAATTAGATATTTAGGTTAATCAAGTTTAATTAGTTTAACTAATCAAGATTAATTAATTTAATTATTATTATTATCTTTTTAATTCTTTTTTTAAATACGTTCTGCGGGTGGGCCCCTTGTGTCATAGGCAGGGGGCTTGCGGGCGCACCGCCCGTCGAGACGGACCCGAGGCGACGGGACGGGCACGTGTGTGCGCCGGAGCACCGACGCTGGGCGCGTGGTCGGCGGCACGGCTTGCCGGCCAGCCGCGACAGGTGGAGGCGACGCAGGGGCGGCAACGCGCGTGCGCTAGGGTGGCCGGGCGAAGGCGAGGCGGGTGCGGGGAGCGGGCGGGGCACTGCGGCGGCGGCCGCTCGAGGCGCAGAGGGAGCAGGGCGGCTTCGGAGCGGCGAAGCAGGGGAGCGCAGGGGGCTGCGCTGGCGAGCGGGGCTCGCGGAGTGAGGCGCGCGCGACTGGGTGCGGCACGCGGCGAGCAAGGCAGCAGCGGGGAGCGTGGGCGCGGCGAGCTGCTGCGTGTGCGGATGGGCGATGACGAGCGGAGAGAGAGGGTAGCAACGACAGCGGGTGGTGCGGTCAGCGCGCACCAAGGGCGCAGTGGGAGCGGAGACGAGAGCTGCGGCGTTGCGGGAGGAGCGTCGTGGTGCGGGACGACTGTGGCGCTGGCAGAGGCAGGGCGAGGTGCGGCCGTGGCGATGCGAGGGCGGCCACTGGAGGTGTGCGGCAACAGCAGCGTAGCGCAAGGAGCAGCAGCTAAGTAGCGGCAGCAGGAGGAAGTAGCAGCAACAGTAGCATGCGCGGCTTGGGGCGAGCGGTGGAGTGAGCGCGTGTGGGGCGCGGTGAGGACGGGGACACAGAGGGGGAGGCGTGCTCACAGGGGACGGTCGGGAGTGGCAGTGGGGCGCGGGGAGGAGGTCGGGGTCGACGGCGATGATGGCGAAGACGGGGAGGCAGTCCGGCAGAGTGGATACGGCGTCGAGCGGCGAGGTAGCGATCCAGCAATGGTGCTAGGTGGTGGGGCGTGGCGTCGGGCGCGAGATCGGGCTCCTCCCCGATCCAAATCCAGCGAGAGAGGGGAAGGGAAACGAGAGAGAGAGAGAGAGTGAGGATCATGTGCGGGGGAGTGGGTTGACTCGGGGGTTAGGGTTTGGCAGGGGAGGCCATACAGGGGACGGGGTGGGCCGGCCTGGGTGCTGGCCTGGTGGGCCGAGGCCGTTCGGCCAAGTTGGGCCACGGCCTAGTGGGGGGTGGGGGTTGCCTGCTTTTTATTTTTGTTGTTTTGTTTTGTTTTGTTTTCTTTTTCTGTTTTTTAACCTTAATTGCTTTAGTTTAAATAAAACACAATAAGAGTCTCTAAATTAGTGTTACTAAATACTCCACTATCACAAATAACTTGGCACATTAATTAAAGTAGTTTGTATTTGTTTATTAATTTAAGAGCATTTAAATAATAGTTTATCACTATTTTATTTATTTTAGTGCATTTAACTACTTTATAAAAGTGTGAATTCTTCACCATAATTATCTATGCATTATTTGGCTCTACCCGAACATTTAGTTTTAATATTTCAAAACTTTTATTGTTTGCCTATATTTTAAATTTGAAATTTGAATTGGGTTTCGAACTGACGCGAGTTTATCAACAGTAATCGAGGTGACGTGGCATCATTAGCGGAGGTTCAGTGTAGCTTAATTATCCGTGGGTCACAATTCTCCTCCACTATAGGAAATCTCGTCCCGAGATTTAAGAGGTAGAGTAAGGAGGAAAAGTCTGGTTACGAAATTCTAACGGATCTTCTCGGTCTTGGCTGCTCTTCTCTAAGTGGTCGATCCATAACGTTGATGTCTTCATACCTCGGCATCATGTCAACACGATGAAGTCGTCATCCTTTCTTCGGAGTCTTCATTGTACACATGAAGGACAAGGGGTAACTTCGAAAAAACGGACCTTTGAAAGGTCGACTATCTGATTGATAACATCGGGGATGTGTGGTAGAAAGTAACTCTCGAATAGATACTTAAGAAAATATCGAGAGTAAAGTAAGAAGGTACGGCAAGAAGTTTCAAGTGGCTACTCAACAGTTCGTTGCCTAAAACAGAGTGTGAAAAGGGGTTCAGAGCAACTGGAATAAGTATTGTGTCCGATACTAGGTTTAATCACTAGGAAGGTGGCTCGTGAATTACATAAGAAGCCAAGCATGAGGAATAACCTTTAGGAGCTAGGGTGTACAGGAGAGTCAGGTTTCGATCCTGAGGAACTGTGGGTTATGGGCCCACCATGTGGTTAAAAGTAGGAAGGTCGGTGACATCTTTCATGATCATGTAAGCAAGGCATGTCAGAGGATAGTCTGTCGGTCATGTCGGCAACAACATCGGTACCAAGGGCGAGGGACGAAGAGAACCATTTTCCTGCTTGTTGAACGAGACAGACCAGTAGGCAAAGTTCTCGTCCATCGGTGGTTACCGGGATGTCATCAACAAAAGTAACAGGGTCTTTCTGACAAAATTGTACACCGAGAAGTTTACATAAGTAGGAGAATATTACTGCTTAGATCATATAGAACACCAGAAAGGTCAAACAAACCAATGGAAAGGAAAATGTGATCATCAGGTTAAACAGAACAATGGAAAGGAAAAATGTGTTTAAACACATATTTCACGGGTATATCCTTCCCAAGGACAAGCAGAGCATGATAGGATATAACGTATAAAACCCTTTAGGAAAGGGGAGAGAAATATCATGACATTACCCATACAACGGTGTTTGGGGTAGTTGAGCAAGAAACATTTAGCATTGGGCTTCAAATGATTTTGTTGAAAATCGGAGTACCACAGACATGCTTCGAGATAGCATTGACATGGCCATCAAGTAAGGGTTAGAATTTGGATGCATAAAGGATCCATCAGGAACAACTTATAGAATAAGTCTCACGATTTCCTCATGGAAGAATCGCTAACCTTGCTAAGAAGGGAACTATATCAATAGGTCCTACGACCAGGTGTGCTAGGCAATACATCATCTTACCGGGTCATATAAAAGACCCGTGTTATAATTCTTGGGAATATGTTCCAACCATCATATCTGACCGAGACTCATATCTGATTGGTGTTGGGATACCTCAGGCTCAGGATGCCTAAGAAGAAAAGGCGCGACACAAGTTAACGTGGTGACATCGTAAGACTCTCGGGGAACGAACTATGGAAGAGAGTTCCGAAACAAGAGTTCATCATTAAACCAAGGAGAGAATGAGGGGTGGCTGATGGTATCAGCAACAATCCTCAAGATTTCCAAAAATATGGATTTCCACAATTATGTGAACAAGGAGATAACATTTGTCAGATCAAATGATATAATGAGTTATGCTCGAGGAAAACATTCACAGTTAAACATTGGTTGAAAGGTGCACCCGAAATATGGGCGTAGGTAGCATGACTGATTTTATAATGGTGATTCGATCACCAATGGTCTAAGAATGAAATGTCAAGCATTAACTTCAAAGCAATAGGGTCGCTAGAAGGAAGGAATCCAAACGACACAGTTCAATTGTTGGAATCAACACGGGGACCAAGAAAGAATGGTGATGGTGAGAAGTATCACTATACCAAGAATTCTTAATAGGTGGTGAAATCCTCACGACATCCTTGACATAAAAGATGCTAATACTTGATGTCTACTACACAACCTTCTTCTTGTAGACGTTGTTGGACCTCCAAGTGTAGAGGTTTGTAGGACAGTAGCAAATTTCCCTCAAGTGGATGACCTAAGGTTTATCAATCCGTAGGAGGCGTAGGATGAAGATGGTCTCTCTCAAGCAACCCTACAACCAATTAACAAAGAGTCTCTTGTGTCCCCAACACACCCAATACAATGGTAAATTGTATAGGTGCACTAGTTCGGCAAAGAGATGGTGATACAAGTGGTATATGGATGGTAGATAAAGGTTTTTGTAATCTGAAAATATAAAAACAGCAAGGTAACTAATGATAAAAGTGAGCACAAACGGTATTGCAATGCTAGGAAACAAGGCCTAGGGTTCATACTTTCACTAGTGCAAGTTCTCCCAACAATAATAACATAATTCGATCATATAACTATCCCTCAACATGCAACAAAGAGTCACTCCGAAGTCACTAATAGCGGAGAACAAACGAAGAGATTATGGTAGGGTACGAAACCACCTCAAAGTTATTCTTTCCAATCAATCCGTTGGGCTATTCCTATAAGTGTCACAAACAGCCCTAGAGTTTGTACTAGAATAACACCTTAAGACACAAACCAACAAAAACCTTAATGTCACCTAGATACTCCAATGTCACCTCAACTATATATACCCATATACCCATATACCCTAAAAACTTCGGGGACGACAATAGATCGGGAGTTCCGCCGCAGAAGCCTCCGTACCCACCGAAAACCAATCTAGACCCGTTCCGGCACCCTGCCGGAGGGGGAATCCCTCTCCGATGGTCATCTTCATCATCCCGGTGCTCTCCATGACGAGGAGGGAGTAGTTCTCCCTCAGGGTTGAGGGTATGTACTAGTAGCTATGTGTTTGATCTCTCTCTCTCTCTCTCGTGTTCTTGAGGTGGTACGATCTTGATGTATCGCGAGCTTTGCTATTATAGTTGGATCTTATGATGTTTCTCCCCCTCTACTCTCTTATAATGGATTGAGTTCTCCCTTTGAAGTTATCTTATCGGATTGAGTCTTTAAGGATTTGAGAACACTTGATGTATGTCTTGCGCGGGATACCCGTGGTGACAATGGGGTATTCTATTGATCCACTTGATGTATGTTTTGGTGATCAACTTGCGGGTTCCGCCCATGAACCTATGCATAGGGGTTGGCACGTGTTTTCGCCTTGACTCTCCGGTAGAAACTTTGGGGCACTCTTTGAGGTCTATGTGTTGGTTGAATAGATGAATCTGAGATTTTGTGATGCATATCGTATAATCATACCCACGTATACTTGAGGTGACATTGGAGTATCTAGGTGACATTAGGGTTTTGGTTGATTTGTGTCTTAAGATGTTATTCTAGTACGAACTCTAGGGCAGTTTGTGACACTTATAGAAATTGCCCAATGGATTGATTGGAAAGAATAACTTTGAGGTGGTTTCGTACCCTACCATAATCTCTTTGTTTTTTCTCCGCTATTAGTGACTTTGGAGTGACTCTTTGTTGCATGTTGAGGGATAGTTATGTGATCCAATTATGTTATTATTGTTGAGAGAACTTGCACTAGTGAAAGTATGAACCCTAGGCCTTGTTTCCTAGCATTGCAATACCGTTTGTGCTCTCTTTTATCATTAGTTACCTTGCTGTTTTTATATTTTCAGATTACAAAAACCTTTATCTACCATCCATATACCACTTGTATCACCATCTCTTCGCCGAACTAGTGCACCTATACAATTTACCATTGTATTGGGTGTGTTGGGGACACCAGAGACTCTTTGTTATTTGGTTGCAGGGTTGTTTGAGAGAGACCATCTTCATCCTATGCCTCCTACGGATTGATAAACCTTAGGTCATCCACTTGAGGGAAATTTGCTACTGTCCTACAAACTGATACATCTCCAACGTATCTATATTTTTTGATTGCTCCATGCTATATTATCTACTGTTTTGGACATTATTGGGCTTTATTATCCACTTTTATATTATTTTTGGGACTAACCTATTAACCGGAGGCCCAGCCTAGAATTGTTGTTTTTTGCCAGTTTTAGGGTTTCGAAGAAAAGGAATATCGAACGGAGTCCAAACGGAATGAAACCTTCGGGAACGTGATTTTCTCATCGAATACAACTCAGGAGACTTGGACCCTATGTCAAGACACGTAACAGGAGGCCACGAGGTAGGGGGCGCGCCTACCCCCCCCCCTCCCCCCCAGGCGCGCCCTTCACCCTTGTGGGCTCGCTGTTGCTCCACCGACGTACTTCTTCCTCCTATATATACCCACGTACCCCCAAACGATCAGATACGGAGCCAAAGCCCTAATTCCACCACCGTAACTTTCTGTATCCACGAGATCCCATCTTGGGGCCTGTTCCGGAGCTCCGTCGAAGGGGGCATCGATCGCGGAGGGCTTCTTCATCAACACCATAGCCCTTCCGATGAAGTGTGAGTAGTTTACCTCAGACCTACGGGTCCATAGTTAGTAGCTAGATGGCTTCTTCTCTCTTTTTGGATCTCAATACAATGTTCTCCCCCTCTCTTGTGGAGATCTATTTGATGTAATCTTCTTTTTGCGGTGTGTTTGTTGAGACCGATGAATTGTGGGTTTATGATCAAGTCTATCTATGAATAATATTTGAATCTTCTTTGAATTCTTTTATGTATGATTGGTTATCTTTGCAAGTCTCTTCGAATTATCAGTTTGGTTTGGCCTACTAGATTGATCTTTCTTGCAATGGGAGAAGTGCTTAGCTTTGGGTTCAATCTTGCGGTGTCCTTTCCCAGTGATAGTAAGGGCAGCAAGGCACGTATTGTATTGTTGCCATCGAGGATAACAAGATGGGGTTTTCTTCATATTGCATGAGTCTATCCCTCTACATCATGTCATCTTGCTTAAAGCGTTACTCTATTTTTACTTAATACTCTAGATGCATGCTGGATAGCGGTCGATGAGTGGAGTAATAGTAGTAGATGCAGGCAGGAGTTGGTCTACTTGTCTCGGACGTGATGCCTATATACATGATCATACCTAGATATTCTCATAACTATGCTCAATTCTGTCAATTGCTCAACAGTAATTTGTTCACCCACCGTAGAATACTTATGCTCTCGAGAGAAGCCACTAGTGAAACCTATGGCCCCCGGGTCTATGTTTATCATATCAATCTCCTACTACTTAGTTATTTACTTTGCCTTTATTTTACTTTGCATCTTTATCACAAAAAATACCAAAAATATTATTTTATCATATCTATCAGATCTCACTCTCGTAAGTGGCCCTATAGGGATTGACAACCCCTATTTGCGTTGGTTGCGAGGATTTATTTGTTTTGTGCAGGTGCGAGGGACTCGCGCATAGCCTCCTACTGGATTGATACCTTGGTTCTCAAAAACTGAGGGAAATACTTACGCTACTTTGCTGCATCATCCCTTCCTCTAAGGGGAAAACCAACGCAATGCTAAAAGAGGTAGCAAGAAGGATTTCTGGCGCCGTTGCCGGGGAGGTCTACGCAAAAGTCAACATACCAAGTACCCATCACATACCCTTTTCTCCCGCATTACATTATTTGCCATTTGCCTCTCGTTTTCCTCTCCCCCACTTCACCCTTGCTGTTTTATTTGCCCTCTCTCTCTATCCTCCCTCTATTTGCCTCCTTTTGCCCGCTTGCTTTTTGTTTGCTTGTGTGTTAGTTTGCTTGCTTATCGGTATGGCTAGTTCTTTACCTTCTGCCTCTATGTCTGAAATTGGGGATACTATTGTCGATAATAATTTTGATGCTCCTACTAAAGAACCCACTATCTCACATATAAAAAGATTCTGTGTTGGTAGTGGTAATATTATTGGAAAAGGAGTTATTCAAGATTTCTTTACTTGTGCCGGTGCTTTACCCTCTATGGGTAGTTCTATCCTTCATAGAACTAGTAGTCTTGCGGACGCTATTGCCATGCTTATAGTTGAACTTGAAAGGCAATTCATGCACATGCATCCTTCCATACAAAGGATTTTCCTAGAATTTTCTAATATTGAGCATTCTTCTGTTAAGCGTGCCATTACTATCTTTTTGGCTCATGATTTTCGATTCATAATAAAAGAGGCCAAAGAAATCTTTGCGCATTATAGGGTGGATGCTTGCCGTCCTCCCATAGAGGCCATCCTTTTTGATCCAGAAGAAATAATGCATTTTCAATCTCTAGACTATGTTGCTTTCAATGAAAATCTTAGAAAAAGGGTGCCTACCAATGTTTTAGTTGATAGAATTTCTGAACTTAATGATGATTTGGCTATTAGAAATAATGAATTGGGATATTCTCTTGAATATAGGCTCACAAAGTTCTGTCAAAAGAATGCTTATAATGATGAATTGGTTGTGCAATATGAAGGACCGAAGGAGGAACCTATACCTCCCAAGGTTGATCTTGGAGACTTTTGTCCCAATAAATTTAGCCCTTTTGATTAATTTTGCTTGCCTCAAAGAAAACTTGCTGCTGAATGTAGAGAATATGAAATGAGTTTTAATAATCTTTCTTACTATTATGGCAATACCTAAATCTATTCTTGCTTGTTATGCCTAGCTAGGGGCGTTAAACGATAGCGCTTGTTGGGAGGCAACCCAATGTTATTTTTATTCCTTGCTTTTTGCTCCTGCTTAGTAACAAATAAATTATCTAGCCTCTGTTTTGGTTGTGTTTTTTGTGTTTAATTAGTGTTTGTGCCAAGTAGAACCGTTGGGAAGACTTGGGGAAAGTCTTGTTGAACTTGCTGTAAAAAACAGAAACTTTAGCACTCACGAGAACTGCTGTCATTTTTATTTGGAAAGTGCTATTTAATTAATTATTTTTGCATATGATTAATAGATAAATTCCTCACGTCCAGAAATTTATTTTATAATTTTTGGGGTTCCAGATCTTGCGCTAGCTACAGATTACTACAGACTGTTCTGTTTTTGACAGATTCTGTTTTTCGTGTGTTGTTTTCTTATTTTGATGAATCTATGGCTAGTAAAATAGTTTATAAACCATAGAGAAGTTGGAATACAGTAGGTATAACACCCATATAAATAAAGAATGAGTTCATTACAGTATCTTGAAGTGGTCTTTTGTTTTCTTTCGCTAACGGAGCTCACGAGATTTTCTACTTTAAGTTTTGTGTTGTGAAGTTTTCAAGTTTTGGGTAAAGATTTGATGGATCATGGAACAAGGAGTGGCAAGAGCCTAAGCTTGGGGATGCCCATGGAACCCCCAAGATAATCTAAGGACACCTAAAAGCCAAAGCTTGGGGATGCCCCGGAAGGCATCCCCTCTTTCGTCTACTTCTATCGGTAACTTTACTTAGAGCTATATTTTTATTCGCCACATGATATGTATTTTGCTTGGAGCGTCTTGTATTATTTGAGTCTTTGCTTGTTAGTTTACCACAATCATCCTTGCTATACACACATTTTGATAGAGCCATACATGATTTGGAATTTGTTAGAATACTCTATGTGCGTCGCTTATATCTTTTGAGCTATATAATTTTGCTCTAGTGCTTCACTTATATCTTTTAGAGCACGGTGATGGATTTGTTTTATAGAAACTATCGATCTCTCATGTGTAGGGGAACGCGACAGAAAACGAAAAATTTCGGTATAGCGAGCACGCCCAGGACCACTATGGAGACTGCATACAAGGTTTGATCTGTTCCGTACCGACTCGAAGCGCAGCGGAAGAAGAGTCGGTGGAGATCGTTGGTGCAGATCCCCGTAGCTAGGATTTACAACCTCCCAACCGCAAGGATGTACTCCCTCGCCGGACAGCCCTTCGGGAGGCGGTCGGACAGTCCCCCGGACGATGTCGCGGACAGCCCTTCGGGAGGACCCTCGAAACTCGAACGGAGACTCGGACAGCCCTTCGGGAGGACACTCGAACAGCCCCTCGGGCAAAAGACCGAAACTACGACCTCTCTACGGGGTTGCACACATACGGTGCCAGCTATCCGGCAGGGCTTCGCCGTCCAGAACTAGTTCCTGCCGGAACCCAGACAGCCTTATGGCTCTACGAAACTCTTTTCATAGGAGGGAGAGAAGAAGCCAGATAATGCATGGCATGTGTATGAGAGCAAGGGGATGAGCTTTGGGCTGCCCACTCCTCCTCTATTTATAGGAAAGCCAAGGGGTAGGGATGGCTCACAAAAAACCCAAAATGCCCATGCAAATGTCACACATGAAGGGCATAATGGGGAGGGAAGTGGAGCTCCATGGAGCCCCACACATGTGGCCGGCCAACCCCCTTGGGGGCCCCCATGAGGAGCATGCTTGGCCCCCAAGCCCTTCTAGAAGCCTTTTGGAAATATCCCAAAAGGTGACTCACCATAAAATATCTCAAAAAGCACTTTCACTATTCACGATGACATTTTTCAGCGTCCGTTCGAACTGAAAATATTTATGTGGGCTTAGAACATTTCCAGTACCCACCATAATAATTTTCAACGCGTTCCGAAACAATTCCGGTTTTAGTGATTTTCATCTGCGAAACGCATCTGAAGTGGCTCCGGCAGCTCCGGAACATTTCCGGTTTTTATCTCAGAAAATTCCAAAAAGCTTCCAGAATGATTCTGGCACCCTCCAAGAATTATCAGTCATTTGCCGAAACCAATTTGACTTAATGGTATATCCCGAAACAACTTTTCGGTATCATTGGAACTCATCCGATGACCTCTCTCTGCGGTACAATTTCGCTGTCCGAAACTTTTCCGGTGTCCGAAACTTTTTCGGTGATTTTCTCTCAGACTCCCTGTCTAGTATTCAGCAGATAGATGACCCTTAAGCGTGTGACCCTATAGGTTCGGTGAAGTATAGACATGACCTGGAACCTCTTCCGATCAATGATCAACATCGGAGCCGTGGACACCCGTATTGACCCCTATACCCACACGAATGAATATTCGAGTGAACCTCCAGTTGCCTTGAGCTATTCCTATTGCTTCGCGATATGTCACAAACACCCGAGGTGAGATTTATTGCATTCCTGTGGATCAACAATTTGTCCACCATGCAAGTTACCTCGTTGCCGGTTTTGTTCTCTTTTCTCGTTTCCGTGTTCCGGCATCCCAGTGATCAAATCACAATGTGTCTGGCCAGACGATGATGGATACCGTTACACCGAGAGGGCCCGAGTATATCTCTCCATCGTCGGAGGAGAAAATCCCAATCTTGAGCTATCTTGTTGCTTGCCATACTTTTTCGTGAACCCGTAAGCCGCCGTAATAGCCACCCAGTTACGGATGACGTTTAACATACCCCAAAGTTCACGAAGCAAGCACGAAGGAACTCGATACTCTCATGGTCTAAGGAATTATGCAAACATTGACTTCTCTGTGTTATTAACCATTAACTTGTGACGAATGTATCTCATAGCATAACATCAAATTGGGTCGATACAACACAAGTGTTCTACTAATAATTGTGCCCTCAAAATTGCCGGCATAGTCATGCCCATGATCAGGAAAACAGGATCATCATGCAATACTTGAGCCAGTCATAGAGGCTTGACTAGGAATACATTTTACCGTTTATTATCCCACACGTGCACATGAGTTTCCCTCCAAGCCTCGTTTTATTTGCAGACTCGAGAATCATTGCAGTTATAGCATGGAACATAAACCTTCATTACAAACCAGGAGATACAAAATAACTGATATTACTGCCTCTAGGGCATATCTCCTACATCATGCTTCACTTAGATTATTTTGAGAGTCTTAATAGCATGGTAATTTGCTTAAAATCCTAATATGCTTGGTATGCAAGATTAATAATAAAACTTTCTTATGAGTGTGCTGAATACTAAGAGAAGTTTGATGCTTGATGATTGTTTTGAGACATGGAGGTAATAATATCAAAGTCGTGCTAGTTGAGTAGTTGTGAAATTGAGAAATACTTATGTTGAGGTTTGCAAGTCCCGTAGCATGCACGTATGGTAAACGTTATGCAACAAATTTGTAACATGAGGTGTTATTTGATTGTCTTCCTTATGAGTGGCGGTCGGGGACGAGCGATGGTCTTTTCCTACCAATCTATCCCCCTAGGAGCATGCGCGTAGTACCGAGGTTTTTGATGACTTGTAGATTTTTGCAATAAGTATGTGAGTTCTTTATGACTAATGTTGAGTCCATGGATTATATGCACTCTCACCCTTCCATCCTTGCTAGCCTCTTCGGTACCGTGCATTGCCCTTTCTCACGTTGAGAGTTGGCGCAAACTTCGCCGGTGCATCCAAACCCCGTGATATGATACGCTCTTTCACACATAAACCTCCTAATATCTTCCTCAAAACAACCACCATACCTACCTATTATGGCATTTCCATAGCCTTTCCAAGATATATTGCCATGCAACTTTCCGTCATTCCGCTCATCATGACACATCCATCATTGTCATATTGCTTAGCATGGTCATGTTGTTGACGTGTACTTGTGGCAAATCCACCGTTCATAATTCTTTCATACATGTCACTCTTGGTCCATTGCATATCCCGGTACACCGCCGGAGGCATTCATATAGAGTCATCTTTGTTCTAGTATCGAGTTGTAATCATTGAGTTGTAAATAAATAGAAGTGTGATGATCATCATTTTTTAGAGCATTGTCCCAAGTTAGGAATATATAAAAAAAGAGAAAGGCCATAAAAAAGGGAAAAGGCCCAAAAAAGGGGAGAAAGGCCATAAAAAAGAAAATGCCCAAAAAAAGAGAAAATAAAAAAATGAGAGAAAAAGAGAGAAGGGACAATGTTACTATCCTTTGCCACACTTGTGCTTCAAAATAGCACCATGATTTTCATAGCAGAGAGTCTCTCATGTTATCACTTTCATATACTAGTGGGAATTTTTCATTATAGAACTTGGCTTGTATATTCCAACAATGGGCCTCCTCAAGTGCCCTAGGTCTTCGTGAGCAAGCAAGTTGGATGCACACCCACTAGTTTATTTTGTTGAGCTTTCATACATTTATAGCTCTAGTGCATCCGTTGCATGGCAATCCCTACTCCTTGCATTAACATCAATCCGTGGGCATCTCCATAGCCCATTGATTAGCCTCGTTGATGTGAGACTTCCTCCTTTTTTGTCTTCTCCACATAACCCCCTCATTATATTCTATTCCACCTATAGTGCTATGTCCATGGCTCGCGCTCATATATTGCGTGAAAGTTTATAGGTTTGAGATTACTAAAGTATGAAATAATTGCTTGGCTTGTCATCGGGGTTGTGCATGATGATAGCATTCTTGTCTGACGAAAATGAAACATGGCTAAACCATATAATTTTGTAGGGATAAACTTTCTTTGGCCATGTTATTTTGAGAAGACATAATTGCTTAGTTAGTATGCTTGAAGTATTATCATTTTTATGTCAATATGAACTTTTGTTTTGAATCTTTCCGATCTGAGTATTCATACCACAGTTAAGAAGAATTACATTAAAATTATGCCAAATAGCACTCCGCATCAAAAATTCTATTTTTATCATTTACCTACTCGAGGACGAGTAGGAATTAAGCTTGGGGATGCTTGATACGTCTCCAACGTATCTATAATTTTTGATTGCTCCATGCTATATTATCTACTGTTTTGGACATTATTGGGCTTTATTATCGACTTTTATATTATTTTTGGGACTAACCTATTAACCGGAGGCCCAACCCAGAATTGCTGTTTTTTGCCTGTTTTAGGGTTTCAAAGAAAAGGAATATCAAACGGAGTCCAAACGGAATGAAACCTTCGGGAACGTGATTTTCTCATCGAATACAACTCAGGAGACTTGGACCCTACATCAAGACACGTAATAGGAGGCCACGAGGTAGGGGGCGCGCCTACCCCCACCCCCCAGGCACGCCCTCCACCCTCGTGGGCCCCCTGTTACTACACCAACGTACTTCTTCCTCCTATATATACCCACATACCCCCAAACGATCAGATACGGAGCCAAAACCCTAATTCCGCCGCCGTAACTTTCTGTATCCATGAGATCCCATCTTGGGGCCTGTTTTGGAGCTCCGCCGAAGGGGGCATCGATCACGGAGGGCTTCTTCATCAACACCATAGCCCTTCCGATGAAGTGTGAGTAGTTTACCTCAGACCTACGGGTCCATAGTTAGTAGCTAGATGGCTTCTTCTCTCTTTTTGGATCTCAATACAATGTTCTCCCCCTCTCTTGTGGAGATCTATTTGATGTAATCTTCTTTTTGCGGTGTGTTTGTTGAGACCGATGAATTGTGGGTTTATGATCAAGTCTATCTATGAATAATATTTGAATCTTCTTTGAATTATTTTATGTATGATTGGTTATCTTTGCAAGTCTCTTCGAATTATCAGTTTGGTTTGGCCTACTAGATTGATCTTTCTTGATGGGAGAAGTGCTTAGCTTTGGGTTCAATCTTGCGGTGTCTTTTCCCGGTGACAGTAAGGGCAGCAAGGCACGTATTGTATTGTTGCCATCGAGGATAACAAGATGGGGTTTTCTTCATATTGCATGAGTCTATCCCTCTACATCATGTCATCTTGCTTAAAGCGTTACTCTATTTTTACTTAATACTCTAGATGCATGCTGGATAGCGGTCGATGAGTGGAGTAATAGTAGTAGATGCAGGCAGGAGTTGGTCTACTTGTCTCGGACGTGATGCCTATATACATGATCATACCTAGATATTCTCATAACTATGCTCAATTCTGTCAATTGCTCAACAGTAATTTGTTCACCCACCGTAGAATACTTATGCTCTCGAGAGAATCCACTAGTGAAACCTATGGCCCCCGGGTGTATCTTTATCATATCAATCTCCTACTACTTAGTTATTTACTTTGCCATTTACTTTGCCTTTATTTTACTTTGCATATTTATCATAAAAAATACCAAAAATATTATTTTATCATATCTATCAGATCTCACTCTCGTAAGTGGCCCTATAGGGATTGACAACCCCTATTTGCGTTGGTTGCGAGGATTTATTTGTTTTGTGCAGGTGTGAGGGACTCGCGCGTAGCCTCCTACTGGATTGATACCTTGGTTCTCAAAAACTGAGGGAAATACTTACGCTACTTTGCTGCATCATCCCTTCCTCTTCGGGGAAAACCAACGCAGTGCTAAAAGAGGTAGCACGAACCTCTGCACTTGGAGGCCCAACAACGTCTACAAGAAGAAGGTTGTGTAGTAGACATCAAGCTCTTTTCTGGCGCCGTTGCCGGGGAGGTTAGCGCTTGAAGGTATATCTTTAGATCTTCCAATCGAATCTTTTTGTTTCTTGTTTTAGCACTAGTTTAGTTTATAAAAGAAAATTACAAAAAAAATGGAATTGAGGGTACCTCATATGCTTCATATTTTTAATATCTTTCGTGAAAATAAGGATTCCGATAATTGTGCTCAAGTGCTAGAAGAAGAATGCATTAGAATGTTTGGCACGAAATATTTGAATGATGAGTATGATTGCAATGTTGTTAGTATTAATTCCTTGAACATCCATGATGCTAATGATATGCAAAGCCACAAGCTTGGGGAAGCTATGTTTGATGAAGATGATATTTTTTGTCCCCCAAGTTTTGATGAGAAAATTTATTATGATGAAAGCATGCCTCCTATTTATGTTGATTATATTGATGAAAGTGGATTTGGAGAGGTCATGACTTTATTTTGTGATGAATCCACTATTCTGGAAGAGGTTCCAATTGATTATGAGAACAAAGTTGCTATCTATGATGATTATTGTGATGACTTGTATGCTATAAAGAATAATGATATCCATGAAACTTTTCATCATGATTTCAGTTTTCAATTGGATTATGCCTCACACGATAATTATTTTGTTGAGTTTGCTCCCACTATTATTCATGACAGAATTTTGCTTGTGTGGAGAGTAATAAAATTTCTATGCTTGTAGATCATGAAAAGAATGATTTATTTGATGGTTATATTGTTGAATTCATTTATGATTCTACTGAAAATTATTATGAGGGAGGAATATATGCTTATAGGAATTGCACTAATATCAAGTTTCCTCTCTATGTGCTTAAAGTTTCAAAGTTATCCTTGTTTTACCTTCCTATGCAAGTTGATTATTGTTCCCATAAATTGTTTGATCACAAAATTACTATGCATAGGAAGAGGGTAAGACTTAAGTGTGCTAGTCATATTCTTCATTATGCTCTCTTTATGTTACAATTCTTATCTTTTATGTGAGCATCATTGAAATCATCATGCCTAGCTAGGGGCGTTAAACGATAGCGCTTGTTGGGAGGCAACCCAATTTTATTTTAGCTCCTTGCTTTTTGTTCCTGTTTAGTAATAAATAATTCATCTAGCCTCTGTTTAAATGTGGTTTTATGCTTTTAATTAGTGTTTGTGCCAAGTAGAACCGTTGGGAAGACTTGGGGAAAGTCTTGTTGATCTTGCTGTAAAAAAACAAAAACTTTAGTGCTCACGAGAATTGATGCCATTTTTGATTGGAGAGTTTTATTTAGTTAATTATTTTTGCAGATGATTAATAGATAAATTATTCAAGTCCAGAAATTTATTTTAGAATTTTTGGGGTTCCAGAAGTTCGCATTAGTTACAGATTACTACAGACTGTTCTGTTTTTGACAGATTCTGTTTTCCGTGTGTTGTTTGCTTATTTTGATGAATCTATGGCTAGTAATAGAGTTTATGAACCATAGAAAAGTTGTAATACAGTAGGTTTAACACCAATATAAATAAAGAATGAGTTAATTACAGTAAATTGAAGTGGTGTTTTGTTTTCTTTCGCTAACGGAGCTTACGAGTTTTCTGTTAAGTTTTGTGTTGTGAAGTTTTCAAGTTTTGGGTAAAGATTTGATGGACTATGGAATAAGGAGTGGCAAGAGCCTAAGCTTGGGGATGCCTAAGGCACCCCAAGGTAATATTCAAGGACAACCAAGATCCAAAGCTTGGGGATGCCTCGGAAGGCATCCCCTCTTTCGTCTTCGTTCATCGGTAACTTTACTTGGAGCTATATTTTTATTTACCACATGATATGTGTTTTGCTTGGAGCGTCATTTTATTTTATTTAGTTTTGCTTGCTGTTTGAATAAAATACCAATATCTGAAATTCTTAAATGTTAGAGAGTCTTTACATAGTTGCATAATTATTTGACTACTCATTGATCTTCACATATATCTTTTGGAGTAGTTTGTCATTGCTCTAGTGTTTCACTTATATCTTTTTAGAGCACGGTGGTGGTTTTATTTTATATAAATATATGAACTCTCATGCGTAACTTATTTTATTTTGAGAGTCCTAAACAGCATGGTAATTTGCTTTGATTATGAAACTAGTCCTAATATGATGGGCATCCAAGAGGGATATAATAAAAACTTTCATATAGAGTGCATTGAATACTAGAAAAATTTTGATACTTGATAATTGTTTTGAGATATGGAGATGGTGATATTAGAGTCGTGCTAGTTGAGTAGTTGTGAATTTGAGAAATACTTGTGTTAAAGTTTGTGATTCCCGTAGCATGCACGTATGGTGAACCGTTATGTGATGAAGTCAGAGCATGATTTATTTATTGATTGTCTTCCTTATGAGTGGCGGTCGGGGACGAGCGATGGTCTTTTCCTACCAATCTATCCCCTAGGATCATGCGCGTAGTACTTTGTTTCGATAACTAATAGATTTTTGCAATAAGTATGTGAGTTCTTTATGACTAATGTTGAGTCCATGGATTATACGCACTCTCACCCTTCCATCATTGCTAGCCTCTCTAGTACCGCGCAACTTTCGCCGGTACCATAAACCCACCATATATCTTCCTCAAAAAAGCCACCATACAACTTCGAGATATATTGCCATGCAACTTTCCACCGTTCCGTTATTATGACACGCTTCATCATTGTCATATTGCTTTGCATGCATGTAGTTGACATCGTATTTGTGGCAAAGCCACCGTTCATAATTCTTTCATACATGTCACTCATGATTCATTGCACATCCCGGTACACCGCCGGAGGCATTCATATAGAGTCATATTTTGTTCTAAGAATCGAGTTGTAATTCTTGAGTTGTAAGTAAATAAAAGTGTGATGATCATCATTATTAGAGCATTGTCCCAGTGAGGAAAGGATGATGGAGACTATGATTCCCCCACAAGTCAGGATGAGACTCCGGACGAAAATAAATAAATAAAAGAGGCCAAAGAAGCCCAAATAAAAAAAGAATATAAAAGAGGCCATAAAAAAGAGAAGGCCCAAATAAAAAAATAAAAATAAAAAATGAGAGAAAAAGAGAGAAGGGACAATGCTACTATCCTTTTACCACACTTGTGCTTCAAAGTAGCAACATGATCTTCATGATAGAGAGTCTCATATGTTGTCACTTTCATATACTAGTGGGAAATTTTCATTATAGAACTTGGCTTGTATATTCCAACAATGGGCCTCCTCAAGTGCCCTAGGTCTTCATGAGCAAGCAAGTTGGATGCACACCACTTAGTTTCTTTTTGTTGAGCTTTCATACATTTATAGCTCTAGTGTATCTGTTGCATGGCAATACCTACTCACTCACATTGATATCTATTGATGGGCATATCCATAGCCCGTTGATACGCCTAGTTGATGTGAGACTATCTTCTCCTTTTTGTCTTGTCCACAACCACCATTCTATTCCACCTATAGTGCTATGTCCATGGCTCATGCTCATGTATTGCGTGAAGTTTGAAAAAGTTTGAGAACATCAAAAGTATGAAACAATTGCTTGGCTTGTCATCGGGGTTGTGCATGATTATGTTGTGTAGTGAAGATGGAGCATAGCCAGAATATATGATTTTGTAGGGATAGCTTTCTTTGGCCATGATATTTTGAGAAGACATGATTGCTTTGTTAGTATGCTTGAAGTATTATTATTTTTATGTCAATATTAAACTTTTGTCTTGAATCTTATGGATCTGAATATTCTTGCCACAATAAAGAGAACTACATGGACAAATATGTTCGGTAGCATTCCACATCAAAAATTCTGTTTTTATCATTTACCTACTCGAGGACGAGCAAGAATTAAGCTTGGGGATGTTGATACGTCTCCAACGTATCTATAATTTTTGATTGTTCCATGCTATTATATTATCAACCTTGGATGTTTTATATGCATTTATATGCTATTTTATATGATTTTTGGGACTAACCTATTAACCCAAAGCCCAGTGCCAGTTTTTGTTTTTTTCCTTGTTTTAGAGTATCGCAGAAAAGGAAAATCAAACGGAGTCCAATTGACCTGAAACTTCACGGAACTTATTTTTGGACCAGAAGAAGCCCACGGAGTGTCGGAGTTGGACCAGAAGAGTCCCGGGCTGCCCACGAGGGTGGAGGGCACGCCCCCTGCCTCGTGGAAAGCCCGGAGGTCCACCGACGTACTTCTTCCTCCCATATATACCCATATACCATAAAAACTTCGGGGATGACAATAGATCGGGAGTTCCGCTGCCAGAAGCCTCCATACCCGCCGAAAACCAATCTAGACCCGTTCTGGCACCCTGCCGGAGGGGGAATCCCTCTCTGATGGTCATCTTCATCATCCCGGTGCTCTCCATGACGAGGAGGGAGTAGTTCTCCCTCGGGGCTGAGGGTATGTACCAGTAGCTATGTGTTTGATCTTTCTCTCTCTCTCTCTCTCTCTCGTGTTCTTGAGGTGGTACGATCTTGATGTATCGCGAGCTTTGCTATTATAGTTGGATCTTATGATGTTTCTCCCCCTCTACTCTCTTCTAATGGATTGAGTTTTCCCTTTGAAGTTATCTTATCGGATTGAGTCTTTAAGGATTTGAGAACACTTGATGTATGTCTTGTGTGGGATACCCGTGGTGACAATGGGGTATTCTATTGATCCACTTGATGTATGTTTTGGTGATCAACTTGCGGGCTCCGCCCATGAACCTATGCATAGGGGTTGGCACACGTTTTCATCTTGACTCTCTGGTAGAAACTTTGGGGCACTCTTTGAGGTCTATGTGTTGGTTGAATAGATGAATCTGAGATTGTGTGATGCATATCATATAATCATACCCACGGATACTTGAGGTGACATTGGAGTATCTAGGTGACATTAGGGTTTTGATTGATTTGTGTCTTAAGGTGTTATTCTAGTACGAACTCTAGGGCTGTTTGTGACAGTTATAGGAATAGCCCAACGGATTGATTGGAAAGAATAACTTTGAGGTGGTTTCGTACCCTACCATAATCTCTTTGTTTGTTGTCCGCTATTAGTGACTTTGGAGTGACTCTTTGTTGCATGTTGAGGGATAGTTATGTGATCCAATTATGTTATTATTGTTGAGAGAACTTGCCCTAGTGAAAGTATGAACCCTAGGCCTTGTTTCCTAGCATTGCAATACCATTTGTGCTCACTTTTATCATTAGTTACCTTGCTGTTTTTATATTTTCAGATTACAAAAACCTTTATCTACCATCCATAAACCACTTGTATCACCATCTCTTCGCCGAACTAGTGCACCTATACAATTTACCATTGTATTGGGTGTGTTGGGGACACAAGAGACTCTTTGTTATTTGGTTGTAGGGTTGTTTGAGAGAGACCATCTTCATCCTACGCCTCCTACGGATTGATAAACCTTAGGTCATCCACTTGAGGGAAATTTGCTACTGTCCTACAAACCTCTGCACTTGGAGGCCCAACAACATCTACAAGAAGAAGGTTGTGTAGTAGACATCAATCTGTAACTAACGCAAACTTCTGGAACCCCAAAAATTCTAAAATAAATTGCTGGACGTGAGGAATTTATCTATCAATCATCTGCAAAAAGAATTAACTAAGTAGCCCTCTCCAATAAAAAATGGCAGCAATTCTCATGAGCGTTAAAGTTTCTGTTTTTTACAGCAAGATCAACAAGACTTTCCCCAAGTCTTCCCAATGGTTCTACTTGGCACAAACACTAATTAAAACATAAAAAACTCAATAATAACATAGGCTAGATAAATTATTTATTACTAAACAGGAGCAAAAAGCAAGGAAGAAAAATAAAGTTGGGTTGCCTCCCAACAAGGCTATCGTTTAACGCCCCTAGCTAGGCATGATGATTTCAATGATGCTCACATAAAAGATAAGAATTGTAACATAAAGAGGGCATGATGAAGAATATGACTAGCACATTTAAGCCTAACCCACTTCCTATGCATAGGGATTTTGCGAGCAAACAACTTATGGGAACAAGAATCAACTTGCATAGGGAGGTAAAACAAGCATAATTTCATAACTTTAAGCACATAGAGAGGAAACTTGATATTATTGCAATTTCTACAAGCATATGTTCCTCCCTCATAATAATTTTCAGTAGCACCATGAATTAATTCAACAATATAACCAGCACCTAAAGCATTCTTTTCATGATCTACAAGCATAGAAATTTTATTACTCTCCACACAAGCAAAATTCTTCTCATTCGAAATAGTGGGAGTATCATAAGAAACTCGAATACTATAAACTGTTTCCACATTAAAAGAGTAATGTACAGAAAAAGGGTAATCATAATCATGACAAGTTTTATAAATATAATCATCACTACTTTTTATAGCATAAGTGTCATCACAATAATCATCATAAGTAGCAACTTTGTTCTCATCATAATCAATTGAAACCTCTTCCAAGATAGTGGAATCATTACTAAATAAAGTCATGACCTCTCCAAATCCAATTTCATCAATATAATCATCATAAGTAGGAGGCATGCTATCATCATTATAAATTTGCATATCAAAACTTGGGGGACAAAAAATATCATCTTCATCAAACATAGCATCCCCAAGCTTGTGGTTTTGCATATCATTAGCATCATGGATATTCAAGGAATTCATACTAACAACATTGCAATCATGCTCATCGTGCAAGATTTAGTGCCAAACATTTTATAGATTTCTTCTCCTAGCACTTGAGCACAATTTTCCTTTCCATCATTCTCACGAAAGATATTAAAAAGATGAAGCGTATAAGACAAACTCAATTCCATTTTTGTGGTTTTCTTTTATAGACTAAACTAGTGATAAAACAAGAAACTAAAAGATTCGATTGCAAGATCTAAAGATATACCTTCAAGCACTAACCTCCCCGGCAGCGGCGCCAGAAAAGAGCTTGATGTCTACTACACAACCTTCTTCTTGTAGACGTTGTTGGGCCTCCAAGTGCAGAGGTTTGTAGGACAGTAGAAAATTTCCCTCAAGTGGATGACCTAAGGTTTATCAATCCATAGGAGGCATAGGATGAATATGGTCTCTCTCAAGCAACCCTGCAACCAATTAACAAAGAGTCTCTTGTGTCCCCAACGCACCCAATACAATGTTAAATTGTATATGTGCACTAGTTCGGCGAAGAGATGGTGATGCAAGTGGTATGTGGATGGTAGATAAAGGTTTTTGTAATCTGAAAATATAAAAACAGCAAGGTAACTAATGATAAAAGTGAGCACAAACGGTATTGCGATGCTAGGAAACAAGGCCTAGGGTTCATACTTTCACTAGTGCAAGTTCTCTCAACAATAATAACATAATTGGATCATATAACTATCCCTCAACATGCAACAAAGAGTCACTCCAAAGTCACTAATAGCGGAGAAAAAACAAAGAGATTATGGTAGGGTATGAAACCACCTCAAAGTTATTCTTTCCAATCAATCCGTTGGGCAATTTCTATAAGTGTCACAAACAGCCCTAGAGTTCGTACTAGAATAACACCTTAAGACACAAATCAACCAAAACCCTAATGTCACCTCAAGTATCCGTGGGTATGATTATACGATATGCATCACACAATCTCAGATTCATCTATTCAACCAACACATAGAACCTCAAAGAGTGACCCAAAGTTTCTACCCAAGAGTCAAGACGAAAACGTGTGCCAACCCCTATGCATAGATTCCCAAGGTCACGGAACCCGCAAGTTCATCACCAAAACATACATCAAGTGGATCATAGAATACCCCATTGTCACCACAGGTATCCCACGCAAGACATACATCAAGTGTTCTCAAATCCTTAAAGACTCAATCCGATAAGATAACTTCAAAGGGGAAACTCAATCCATTACAAGAGAGTAGAGGGGGAGAAACATCATAAGATCCAACTATAATAGCAAAGCTCGCGATACATCAAGATCGTACCACCTCAGGAACACGAGAGAGAGAGATCAAACACATAGCTACTGGTACATACCCTCAGCCCCGAGGGAGAACTACTCCCTCCTCGTCATGGAGAGCACCGGGATGATGAAGATGGCCACTAGAGAGGGATTTCCCCCTCCGGCAGGGTGCCGGAACGGGTCTAGATTGGTTTTCGGTGGCTACAGAGGCTTCTGGCGGCGGAACTCCCGATCTATTCTGCTCCTCGATGTTTTTAGGGTATATGGGTATATATGGGAGGAAGAAGTACATCGGTGGATCTCCGGGCTGTCCACGAGGCAGGGGGCGCGCCCAGGGGGGTGGGCGCGCCCCCACCCTCATGGGCAGCCCGGGACTCTCCTGGTCCAACTCCGATACTCCGTGGGCTTCTTCTGGTCCAAAAATAAGTTCCGCGAAGTTTCATGTCAATTGGACTCCGTTTGATTTTCCTTTTCTGCGATACTCTAAAACAAGGAAAAAACATAAACTAGCACTGGGTCTAGGTTAATAGGTTAGTCCCAAAAATCATATAAACTAACATATAAATGCATATAAAACATCCAAGGTTGATAATATAATAGCATGGAACAATCAAAAAGTATAGATACGTTGGAGACATATCAATACTCCAAGGTAAAGAACAAATGTTGGATAGCAAGGATCTCAAGGTATAACATGAAACATGAACAAGTTTGTGTTGAACGGAAGGCAATAAAGTGGTCGACGATAACACAAATCATTGAGGGCAAGGATGGTATTTCTCTTCTTAAATTCAATTGATATCCTGGAAGAGCTCAGAATGTTGATGATGATCACGACAAATTTTGTCGAGATATTTCATGCAGATGTAATCGATCAGTGATGACATCAAGTCAAAGGAATGATGAAGCAAGAGGTTATTGGAACCACAGTTACGACGTAAACTCGAAATCAAGCTTGTTGTTTAAGGTGAAAGGGGATGATGAGGAAGATCGATGTAAGCTTAGCTATCATCGCAAATTGGGGCTCCGAGAATAAGGACTAGGTAGCACAGTTAAAATCATCACGACAATGATATAGCCAAACAGGATATGAATGGCTTGAAGGATTATTAAACTCATAAGCAACGAAAAATTACTTAAGAGTTATAGAATCGGAGTGTGGAATAGATTCACTTATTGGTGTTCTCGAGTGACAAACAACCCAGCACCCATGAAGTGACAATGAGAGGGAAAGGTAGTACTTCATCAAAAGTTTCATAAGATGTAGCGCAATGGCATGATATCCTCGAGATACCAGGGGTAATACTTGAAGATAGATCATAATAGAGGTTGGGCAGGCGTATTGATCTGTAGAAGACAAGTGCTTTAACTTGTCCGAGAAATGGGATCAAAGAAGAACAATCATGGTCGGAACCACGGTTGAAAAGGATTAAACATAGATACAAGACAAATTTATAACAAGGGGAATATTATTATTACAAGAAGCTTCGATGATAAGTTCCACATCGGGTCCATGGGCATGAACGCAAAGGCTCAAGGTCGACTTCCCACTTCTTTAATGCATAACCTGTCATTCACTCCTCGCTTTTCGAAAATGAGATTAGTTGTTGAAAGTTTTACCTGGTGCAATACCAGATAAGTATGACCCGTGAAATCTTTCGGGTTCACACAGAGTGAGGAAGGCATAGGTTTAACCCATTGGGGCATCTTATGAACACATACCACAACTTCAGGAGCGAATAACTCAAGATCGGGAGCAGATCATGGTTGACAAAAGCAGTGGATACAATTTACCGAAGGCATTATGTATCCGATGAAAGGCTCACAAGGTTAATGAATATGAAGAATGGTGTTGGACAAAATCCAACAAAGGATCTGGTAGTCCATACGGGATCTGATGTGAGCATCGGTACTCAACTAGAAGAAGAAAGAATGCAAGGAGATTAGATTATAGAAACAACTAACTAACTCAAAGCTTAGTTGCAAAGAAATTATGAATTCCAAGACAAGGGATCAGAAGCAATGCTCTGATGAGGGATGGATAGGTAGAATAGCCTTAGGGGTACAATCGATGGTGATTTGATTGGTCGAGATCCAGCACATGTTAAAATGACGTCTGAGCCGGAAGGATGAATTTCTGGGATCTGATTGAGGATTGCGAGCATTCGCAACATATTGTATCAACGGACTCAAAATGATAATGACAAAGGATGACAATAAGATTACTAGACTTATGGTATTAACCATAATGCAAGCAAGCAAGAAATTCAAGAACAATAGGCTATTGAGGATTTTCAGAAGAACGAATGGTATTACGAAGACTTTTGTGAAATACATGAATCAACTGAGGATGAGCGTATACTCGATAGGTGCACAAAATTATCCGTAGGGGTATTCAGGTGGCAAAGAACAACATGGTAGTAAGCTCAAAGGATTCTCAGGACAACAGAGAGTATTTTGGGGCAACTTGTAATAACAAGAGCAACGGGGAATGTTAGTATTTATGGCAAGTGTATGTAGTTTTCCATAGGGTTGACGGTGGAAGGAAATCGCAAAAGCGATGAGCACAAGTTATCAGGCGAACATCAAAGAGTATCTTTGAAGTCTTCTGGTGAAGCAGGCGATCATCTGTGATAAGGGCTCTCCGGGAGGAAGTAGTTACGAGAACCTAGAGTCAGAGTTAGTAAATTCATTTAAACCCGAATAGAAGAGAGATCAAAGTCCCAGAGTATAGATAAGGAATAAAAGATCCTAATACCACCCAACGGCGACGTGGGCCCATGAGGCACACAACCATGTTAGTAAAACAGTTTTCATCGGCTAGACTCAACTTCGGCCAAGGAGTGTGGAAGGGGGATTCCTATAGGCAGTCGGCTCTGATACCAACTTGTGACGCCCCCAATTTGACCGTACACTAATCATACATGAAAACGTGTACGATCAAGATCAGGGACTCACGGGAAGATATCACAACACAACTCTACAAATAAAATAAGTCATACAAGCATCATATTACAAGTCAGGGGCCTCGAGGGCTCGAATACAAGAGCTCGATCATAGACGAGTCAGGGGAAGCAACAATATCTAAGTACAGACATAAGTAAACAAGTTGCCATAACATGGGTAGCACAAACTAGGATACAGATCGAAAGAGGCGCATGCCTCCTGCCTGGGATCCTCCTAAACTACTCCTGGTCGTCGTCAGCGGCCTACACGTAGTAGTAGGCATCTCCAGTGTAGTAAGAGTCGTCGTCAACGGTGACGTCTTGCTCCTGGACTCCAACGTCTGGTCGCAGCAATCGGATATAGAAAGGGGGAAAAGGGGGAGCAAAGCAACCATGAGTACTCATCCAAAGTACTCACAAGCAAGGAGCTACACTACATATGCATGCATTGGTATCAAATGGAAAAGGGGGTAGCATATGTGGACTGAATTGCAGAATGCCAAAATAAGAGGGTGATAGCTAGTCCTATCGAAGACTACGCTTCTGATAACCTCCATCTTGCAGCAGAAGAAGAGAGTAGATGGTAAGTTCACCAAGTATCATCGCATAGCATAATCCTACCCGGTGATCCTCCCCTCGTCGCCCTGTGAGAGAGCGATCAACGGTTGTATCTGGCACTTGGAAGGGTGTGTTTTATTAAGTATCCGGTTCTAGTTGTCATAAGGTTAAGATACAACTCCGGCTCATCCTTATACCGAGGGACACGGCTATTCGAATAGATAAACTTCCCTGCAGGGGTGCACCACATTTCCCAACACGCTCGATCCCCTTTGTCCGGACACACTTTCCTGGGTCATGCCCTGTAACACCCCGGATATGATTTCCCTAATATGTAATCCAACTCTTGCCGTTTCCGGCGTTAAGTTATTTTATTTCCTCGGGTTCGGGTTTTTGTCTCCGTGTGTTGTTGTCATTGTCATGCATCTCATATCATGTCATCATGTGCATTGCATTTGCATACGTGTTCGTCTCATGCATTCGAGCATTTTCCCCGTTGTCCGTTTTGCATTCCGGTGCTCCGTTCTCCTCCGGTGGTCATTTCTACCTTTCTTTCGTGTGTGGGGATTAAACGTTTCTAGATTGGACCGAGACTTGCCAAGCGGCCTTGGTTTACTACCGGTAGACCGCCTGTCAAGTTTTGTACCATTTGGACTTCGTTTGATGCTCCAACGGTTAACCGAGGGATCAAAAAGGCCTCGTGTGTGTTGTAGCCCAACACCCCTCCATTTTGGCCCAAAACCCACCAAAACCCTCTCCATCATCTAGAGCGTTCGATCACGATCGCGTGGCCGAAAACCGCATCTCATTTGGACACTCCTAGCTCCCTCTACCTCTATATATAGACCCCCTCCTCAAAATTCGCGGATCCCCTCGTCCGAAACCCTAGTTCCACCACCTCGCGTCGCACCGGACACGTCCGCCGCTCCGCCCGGACCTATCACACGCTGCCACGTGTCCCCGAGGGACCTCTTCGCCTCCGCCACCGACGCGGGCCCGCAGGCCCAGCGCCGGCCCTTCCCGCCGCCCGACCGGGCCCCGCGCCCCGCCG
>NC_041384.1:68916862-68931552 GCF_002162155.2 Triticum dicoccoides | reverse complement strand
CACTCGCCCGCCGCCATCCGCCGCCTCCCCGCCGGCCGCCCGCCAGGGCGCCGCCCTCGCCTCTACTTCGGCGGATCCGGACCGCCGCATCCTCGCCCGTCGCCCCAAGTCCGGCTCCGGCCAACTCCTCCTGCGCCGGCGGATCCGGCGCCCCAAGTCCCACTCCGGCCGTCCCCGCGCCAAACTCCTCCTCCGGCGGTCAACTCCGTCTACGGTAAGTCCGACGACGAACCTCGAAGTCCGTGCCGCTGCTACAGTACCCGGCCGGATCTAGATCTGGAATATCTCGGTTGACTTTTTGCCCCGAAACCCTAATTATTTTGCTATGTTCGTCATGTCGTATATCCATGTTCGTAGCTCCGTTTTGGGCATATAGCATATCAAAATGTTCATCTCAGGGAGTACATCATTTCATCTCATTGCATGATTTTCATTTGAGTTCATCTTGATGCCCGAAATGCTTTTGGAAGAATGCTATTTGAGATAATTGTCAGATCTGCTGCTCCAATTAGATATTTGTCATTTTTGCCATGATTATTGTGTGCATGATATGTCCCTGAGCTCTACATGTGTTTTGTTTTATGTTTTGCCATATTTCCAGAGGTGCAACCCATGTATTTTTGTGATGTGTGTGGTGACTAGCACAAGCTTGCAAAGTGGTGCAATCGTTAATGCTGATTTCAGGGACTTAGCAATTCCACTAAGTCCTTGATCTGTTTATATGAATATGCCATATGTTCATGTTGTTTCCTAGTGATCCGTGCCTCTTTTGAGGATGATCAGTAAGGATGTTTTGTTAATCTTGTAGTGCTCTATCCATCCATGTCTTTGTTTGCAATTATGGAGCACCCTAGCTTGAGTCAATCGAGCTCTACTTTTGCTATTTCGTGAATCTGGGCAGATTGTCTACTTGTTAGCGATTTTGCCGAGGATGTTGTAGTTGATCCGTGCATGCTATGTTATTGTTCTTGCCATGTCTAGCTTGTATAATGTGTATTCTTGATGAGTGTATGCTTAGATTTTCATGACATACTTTGTAGTGAGTGCATCGAGCTCGTAAACATGCCTACTTCATATCTGATTTTGCATGCTCCAGTTTTCACTGTCTGAGAACTGATTATGTTTTTGCCATGTTCACATGCTTGCAAATGTATTTTCTGATCCCTTTTGGCTCAAGGTCACTAAGGGACTTTTGTTAAGCTCTTTGAGTAGCTCCATGCCATGCTTTACTTTGCCATGTTAAGGCCCTGTAGCATATAGTTTTCATGCTCCAAAGTGTTAATTTCACGAAGTCTGAAATCTGTTTACTAAATGCATTTTTGTCATGCTTGTTTGAACCTGTTAATGGATGAATTGGCCGTAGCTCAGTGTTCATCTTTTGTTAAGAATCATGAATGGATCCATGCCATGTATTTTGTTGTCATGTTTGAGTGCCGTAGCATGTTCATCTTGTTGCATTTGGATGGCTACTTGCTGTATATCGCAGACCGGTGCCATATTTGAATTGCTTGCCATTTCCAAACCGTGACTCCGATTCCGGTGATCTTTATATCGTTTTCAAGTGATTTCATCTCACCTTTCCAGTGGCACACTTGGATTTCCAAGTTGAGGCCAGGTTCTTTCATTCGTTGTCAAATCTTGCATATGCATCACATATCGCATCCCGCATAGCATACCATGTTTGCATCATGTTGTTTGAGCTTTGCACGTGGTTGATTGTGTCCTTATTGCTTGTTTGTCTTGTTTGGGTAGAGTCGGGAGACGATTTCGCTAACGAGGAGCCTGTTGAGTTTGCTTTCGAGGATCCAGTCAACTCTGACAACTTTGTAGGCAAGATGATCATACCCTCGAAATCACTACTATCTTTGCTTTGCTAGATGCTCGCTCTTTTGCTATGCCTATGCTAAGATGCCTACCACTTGCTTTCAAGCCTCCCAAATTGCCATGTCAAACCTCTAACCCACCATGTCCTAGCAAACCGTTGATTGGCTATGTTACCGCTTTGCTCAGCCCCTCTTATAGCGTTACTAGTTGCAGGTGAAGATTGGAGACCGTTCCTTGTTGGGACATTATTTACTTGTTGGGATATCATTATATTGCCTTGTTATCTTATTGCATCTATATACTTGGTAAAGGGTGGAAGGATCGGCCTTTTGCCTAGTGTTTTGTTCCACTCTCACCGCCCTAGTTTCCGTCATATCGGTGTTATGTTCCCGGATTTTGCGTTCCTTACGCGGTTGGGTTATAATGGAAACCCCTTGATAGTTCGCCTTGAATAAAGATTTTCCAGCAATGCCCAACCTTGGTTTTACCATTTGCCACCTAGCCTCTTTTTCCCTTGGGTTTCCAAAGCCCGAGGGTCATCTTATTTTAAACCCCCCCCGGGCCAGTGCTCCTCTGAGTGTTGGTCCAAACTAGAGTCCTGTGCAGCGCCCCCTCGGGGAAACTCGAGGTTTGGTTTTAGTTGTATGGAGCGCTCATCTGAGTGTGCCCTGAGAACGAGATATGTGAAGCTCCTATCGGGATTTGTCGGCACATTCGGGCGGTGTTGCTGGATTTGTTCTAACTTGTCGAAGTGTCTTGTAGAACCGGGATACCGAGCCTGATCGGAATGTCTCGGGAGGAGGTCTATTCCTTCGTTGGCCGTGAGAGCTTGTCATGGGCTTAGTTGGGACTCTCCTGCAGGGATTTGAACTTTCGAAAGTCATGCCCGTGGTTATGGGCAGATGGGAATTTGTTAATGTCCGGTTGTAGATAACTTGAACCTTAACTTAATTAAAATGAATCAATTGTGTGAGTTACCGTGATGGTCTCTTCCCGGCGGAGTCCGGGAAGCGAACGTGGTGTTGGAGTAATGCTTGTCGCAGGTTGTTCTCTAGTTATTCGTTCGTGCTTTGCCTTCTCTTCTCGCTCTCTTTTGCGAACAGGTTAGCCACCATATATGCTAGTCGCTTGCTGCAGCTCCACATATATTACCTTACCTTACCTTTAAGCTTAAATAGTCTTGATCGCGAGGGTGCGAGATTGCTGAGTCCCTGTGGCTCACAGATTACTTCCAAACCAAATGCAGGGCCTGATGACTCCGTTCCAGATGACGCGCTTGAGCTCAAGTGGGAGTTCGACGAGGACTCACGCTGTTACTATGTGTCTTTCCCTGATGATCAGTAGTGGTGCCCAGTTGGGGCGATCGGGACCGTGTCGCATGTTGGGTTGATCTTTTATTTTGGCGCCGTAGTTGGGCCATGAGTGATTGGTTGATGTAATGCTATTTATGTACTTTGATTGACGTGGCGAGTGTAAGCCAACTATGTTCTTTCCCCTTTTATTATTTATATTACATGGGATGTTGTGATGATTGCCTAACTTGCGACATTGCTTTCAATGCGGTTATGCCTCTAAGTCGTGCTTCGACACGTAGGAGATATAGCCGCATCGAGGGCGTTACAAGTTGGTAATGAGAGCCTTCCCTGACCTTAGGAGCCCCCACTGCTTGATCATTTTTAGCAGCCGTTGTTGGGTCTAGAAAAATGTTTTGAGTCATTTAGGAATTATATATCGGAGAGTTCAGGAATTCTTTTTACTCCCCAGTCTCCTCATAGCTCTGGTAAGGCATCCTGACGTAGAGTTTTGACTCTTCTCTTCTCAAATTTCACTAAAAAAATTTAGGATCACGCGGGTATCTTGGAATCGTTCCGATGGTTTTGTGACGAGAACATTGTTCTTGGTGCCTCCTGTCTTTAGGGGTTGTGGCAGTGTCCCGGGGAGTTGAGCTCCGAGGTGTTGTCGTTACAATTTTATCGTTGCAGTTCTGGAATACCTAAGTTTAGTACGCCGACATCAAAAATCTCTTTTATGCAGTTCGTTGGTGAGATAACCTCGACGCCACCCAGTACTGGGGCGGGAGTTCGGGAGTATTGCCATAACTTGTATAACGGATGCTTTTCTAAGGTTGAGGTAGATGGTTTCCGAAGTTTTTCTCGGTTATGTGTTGAAGGATGGATACAGCTAGATGTAGGATTTGCTAGATTTGGGTGAGATATTATGCTTCCCCTGTATCCCCAACACCTGATTGCATAACCGGAAAGGTTCGGGAGTTTCATAGGTGGGAATTCTTGTAGCTCTAGTTCTTCTTCCACGGATATTTGGTTTGAGATTGGGATTTCTTACCGAGTATTCGTTCTTGATCCGTACCTTGTTGATTTATTCCTCTACCTAAATTCTAAGTGGCTTTTCAATTTATGGATATGTGACCATTTCAAGTGGAATGCATTCGTTCATTTTGTTCGGATGTGAAGACTATATGTTGCAATTTTCATTCCGTTGGATTCAACTTCAATATTTGTCTATCAATGTGCTAATGGATGTCAACCTCTTCAGGATGGCTCATCCAACGCGCACGACTCCGAATCCTGATCCGCCACCACCTCCACCTCCTCCGGAGGCATGGCAAGCTGTGATGGCCGCAACCAATGCAAACACGCAATTGATCATGCAAATTCTTCAAGAGCGCAATCAAGCGAACCAAGGCAATCAAGGCAACAATCAGAATCACTTTGCTACACTCAACCAGTTCCTTGCAAATTAGCCAAAGATTTTCAGCAATTGTGTTGAGGCAACTGATGCTAATGATTGGCTTGTGGACTTGTGCAAGCATTTCGAGTGCAGTAACGTCAGGCCTGAGGACTTTGTCAAGTTTGCTTCCTTCCAACTCAAAGACCAAGCTGCAGAGTGGTTCCAGCAGTACAAAGATTCCAGAGGAGGCCGTGTGATTACCTGGGATGAATTCCGTCAAGACTTCAAAGCTCATCATATTCCTCAGAGCGTGGTTGAAAGCAAGCGTGAGGAATTCCGCAACCTGAAGCAAGGATCTTTGTCTGTCTATGACTACAACAAGTTGTTACAGAAGCTCGCCCGCTTTGCTAAGCAGGACGTCCTTGATGAGAAGAGCATGATATACCAGTTCAGGGGTGGTTTCAGAGAACAAATCCAGCTAGCTCTTGTTCTCTTTGAGCCCTTGAGATACGATGAGTTCTACAACATGGCATTGAAGCAAGAGGCTGCTCAATTGAAGTGTGATGCTTCCAAGAAGCGAGTCAGAGATGCTACTCCTTCCTCTACTCAAGTGGCCAAGGAGCAGAAGTATTGGCTTCCTCCTCCTCCGTTCCGTCAGCCGTATCAGCAGAAGAGCAAAGGTGGCAGTGGATCTTCCCACCCACCCAACCCTGGCTTTCAGAACAAGACTTCGTCTCAAGCTCCAAGATCGAGTGCTCCGTATCACCGTCCGCTTTCAGAGGTCATGTGCAACAAGTGCCAACAGAAGGGTCACTATGCCAACAAGTGCTTCAATCAGAGGCGTCTCCCTCCTCCTCCTCCTGTGAGATCGGCAAGTACAGTTGTGGTCAAGCATAACCCCAAGTACGCCAAGGTTAATATGGTGAATGCAGCTCAGGCAGAGGATTCGTCAGATGTCATCATGGGTAACCTTCCTGTTAACGATATCCCTGCAAAAGTTATTTTTGACACTGGTGCATCACATTGTTTCATTTCCAAACCTCTTGCATCTAAGTATGAGTGCGATTATCACTATCTGCAAAGTTCCTTGCAAATTGTGTCACCGGGCAAGCAAATGGCAGCTAATACCTGCGTCCCGGATGTTACTATCACATTGGGCGACTACAAATTTCTAGCTTCTCCTATTGTTCTGGGCAACTCGGATATTGATCTTATTCTCGGAATGGATTGGCTTTCTAAGCACAAGGCGCATCTTGATTGTGCAGCCAGGCAGATTCAATTGACTCATTCGTCTGAGGATGTAATTGTCTTTGCCGCTCGTGATGATACCATCCGTCTGTTTTCTCTCAACGAGAAGGGTGAACTGGATGCTATCTCGCAGATTCCAGTCGTTTGCGAATATCAAGACGTCTTTCTAGAAGAGCTTCCAGGAATGCCTCTGCATCGGCCAGTTGAATTCGTCATCGATCTTGAGCCTGGCACGGAACAGTTTGCAAGCGTCCTTACAAGCTCGGACCTGAAGAGTTGAAGGAGCTGAAGAAGCAACTCGATATTCAAGAGCGAATGGGTCTCATCCGACCTAGTTCTTCTCCGTGGGGTTGTGGTGTTCTTTTTGTGAAGAAGAAGGATGGAACGGACCGACTTTGTGTTGACTACCGTCCATTGAACAAGAAGACTATCAAGAACAAATACCCACTTCCCAACATCAATGAGCTGTTCGAACAACTCAAAGGCACCCAAGTATTCTCCAAGCTTGATCTCCGCATGGGTTATCACCAGATTCGAATCCATGAGCAAGATATTCCCAAGACGGCTTTCAGGACAAGCTATGGTTCATATGAATACACTGTCATGTCTTTTGGCCTCGTCAATGCTCCTCCGACGTTCTCTCGCATGATGAACTTCATCTTCAATGCCTACACCAATGACTTTGTTTTGGTCTATCTCGACGACATTCTGGTCTTTTCAAAGAACAAGGAAGATCATGCCAAGCACTTGCGTTTGGTACTCGATAAGCTCAGGGAACACCAGTTCTACGTCAAGTTCTCCAAGTGCGAATTTTGGCTCGATGAGGTTCTTTATCTTGGGCATATCATCTCTGCCAAGGGCATTGCGGTGAATCCTAAAAAGGTGTCTGCAATTGTGAATTGGGAACCACCTCAGAACGTGAAGCAACTCCGTAGCTTCCTCGGTCTCGCAAGCTATTGTCGAAGATTCGTTGAAAACTTTTCTAAGATCGCGAAGCCTCTCTCAAATCTTCTCCAGAAGCACGTCAAGTACGTTTGGTCTCCGGAATGTGACATCTCTTTCAACACCTTGAAAGAGAACTTGGTCACTGCTCCAGTTCTGACTCCTCCTGATGAATCCAAACGTACGAGGTCTTTTGCGATGCCCCCCTTCAAGGTCTCGGCGCAGTGTTGATGCAAGGGAAGAAAGTTGTGGCTTATACCTCTCGCCAGTTGAAGCCCAACGAGAAGAACTACCCCACTCATGACCTCGAGTTGGCGGCAGTTGTGCATGCTCTTTTGACTTGGAGACATCTCTTATTGGGAAGAAAAGTGGACATTTTCACTGATCACAAGAGTCTCAAGTACATCTTCACTCAGCCTAATCTCAACCTCAGGCAGACTCGATGGGTCGAAATGATTCAATAGTATAATCCGAGTATCGAGTATACTCCAGGCAAGGCCAATGTGATTGCTGACGCATTGAGCAGGAAGGCTTATTGCAATAGTCTGATTCTCAAGCCTTATCAACCCGAGCTTTGTGAAGCTTTCCGCAAACTTAATCTGCAAGTTGTTCCTCAAGGTTTCCTCGGCAACCTTCAAGTCTCTCCTACCTTGGAAGACCAGATTCGCCAAGCTCAGCTTCTTGATGCTATGGTGAAGAAGGTGAAGATTGGGATTGCCAAGAGTCAACCCAAGTACAAGTGCTACCGCCTTGATGACAAGGATACTCTCTTCTTCGAGGATCGTATTGTTGTGCCCAAAGGTGACCATCGTAAAGTGATCAGGAATGAGGCTCACAATTCTCTCCTCTCCATCCACCCTGGGAGTACGAAGATGTATCAGGACCTCAAGCAGGCTTATTGGTGGACTCGAATGAAGCGTGAGATTGCTTAGTTCGTGAATGAATGTGATGTCTGCAGAAGAGTGAAGGCAGAACACCAAAGGCCAGCTCGTCTCCTCCAACATCTTGCCATTCCAGAATGGAAGTTTGACCATATTGAGATGGACTTCGTGACTGGGTTTCCAAAGTCCAAACGTGGCAATGATGCTATATTCGTTGTCATCGACAAACTCGCCAAAGTGGCTCACTTTCTGCCTATCAAAGAGTCTATCACTGTAGTTCAATTGGCGGAGCTCTATACATCTCGGATTGTCTCCCTACACGGTATTCCACAGGTGATCTCTTCAGACCGTGGCAGCATCTTTACCTCCATGTTTTGGGATTCTTTTCAGAAGGCCATGGGCACCAACATCCGCTTCAGCACAACTTTCCATCCCCAAACTAGCGGCCAAGTCGAACGTGTCAACCAGATTCTTGAAGATATGCTCAGGGCTTGTGTGATCTCCTTCGGCATGAAGTGGGAGGATTGTCTTCCATATGCTGAATTCTCCTACAACAACAGTTTTCAAGCAAGTTCGGGCAAGGCCCCATTCGAAATTCTTTATGGCAGGAAGTGTCGTACCCCTCTCAACTGGTCTGAAACCGGCGAACGTTAACTTCTGGGAAATGACTTAATCACAGAGACAGAGGAAATGTGCAAAGTCATTCGAGATAACCTCAAAGCATCCCAATCCTGCCAGAAGATCTACTATGATAGTAAGCACCATGATTTGGCTTTCGAGATCGGAGATCATGTTTACCTCTGCGTCTCTCCAATGAAAGGTACTCGTCGCTTCGGTATCAAAGGGAAGCTTGCCCCCAGATACGTGGGACCTTTCAAGATCGTCAGCAAGAGAGGCGATCTCGCCTATCAACTCGAGCTTCCTTCAAACTTTGCAAATGTGCATGACGTGTTCCATGTCTCTCAGCTCCGCAACTGTTTCAAGACTCCTGACCGCACCGTCAACTTCGAAGACATTGAGCTCCAAGAAGATCTCTCTTATCGTGAGCACCCCGTTGCTATTTTTGAAGAGACTGAACGCAAGACACGCAACAAGTCAATCAAATTCCCCAAAGTCAAGTGGTCACACCATTCCGACCGTGAAGCTACCTGGGAACGCGAGGATCACCTCCGTTCTGAATACCCGGCGTTCTTTCAGTCCTAGATCTCGGGACGAGATCCTTTCGTAGTGGTGGAGTGTTGTAACACCCCGGATATGATTTCCCTAATATGTAATCCAACTCTTGCCGTTTCCGACGTTAAGTTATTTTATTTCCTCGGGTTCGGGTTTTTGTCTCCATGTGTTGTTGTCATTGTCATGCATCTCATATCATGTCATCATGTGCATTGCATTTGCATACGTGTTCGTCTCATGCATTCGAGCATTTTCCCCGTTGTCCGTTTTGCATTCCGGCGCTCCATTCTCCTCCGGTCGTCATTTCTACCTTTGTTTCGTGTGTGGGGATTAAACGTTTCCGGATTGGACCGAGACTTGCCAAGCATCCTTGGTTTACTACCGGTAGACCGCCTGTCAAGTTTCGTACCATTTGGACTTCGTTTGATGCTCCAACGGTTAACCGAGCGACCGAAAAGGCCTCGTGTGTGTTGCAGCCCAACACCCCTCCATTTTGGCCCAAAACCCACCAAAACCCTCTCCATCATCTAGAGCGTTCGATCACGATCGCGTGGCCGAAAACCGCACCTCATTTGGACACTCCTAGCTCCCTCTACCTCTATATATAGACCCCCTCCTCAAAATTCGCGGATCCCCTCGTCCGAAACCCTAGTTCCACCACCTCGCACCGCGCCGGACATGTCCGGTCCAGCCGGACACGTCCGCCGCTCCGCCCGGACCTATCACACGCTGCCACGTGTCCCCGAGGGACCTCTTCACCGCCGCCACCGACGCGGGCCCGCAGGCCCAGCGCCGGCCCTCCCCGCCGCCCGACCGGGCCTCGCGCCCCGCCGCCTCTCCACTCGCCCGCCTCCATCCACCACCTCCCCGCCGGCGTTCGTCCGCTGTCGCGCCAGGGCGCCGCCCTCGCCTCTACTCCGGCGGATCCGGGCCGCCGCATCCTCGCCCGTCGCCCCAAGTCCGGCTCCGGCTAACTCCTCCTGCGCCGGCGGATCCGGCGCCCCAAGTCCCACTCCGGCCGTCCCCGCGCCAAACTCCTCCTCCGGCGGTCAACTCCGTCTACGACAAGTCCGACGACGAACCTCGAAGTCCGCGCCGCTGCTACAGTACCCGGCCGGATCTAGATCTGGAATATCTCGGTTGACTTTTTGCCCCGAAACCCTAATTATTTTGCTATGTTCGTCATGTCGTATCTCCACGTCCGTAGCTCCGTTTTAGGTATATAGCATATCAAAATGTTCATCTCAGGGAGTACATCATTTCATCTCATTGCATGATTTTCATTTGAGTTCATCTTGATGCCCGAAATGCTATTGGAAGAATGCTATTTGAGATAATTGTCAGATCTGCTGCTCCAATTAGATATTTGTCATTTTTGCCATGATTATTGTGTGCATGATATGTCCCTGAGCTCTACATGTGTTTTGTTTTATATTTTGTCATATTTCCAGAGGTGCAACCCATGTATTTTTGTGATGTGTGTGGTGACTAGTACAAGCTTGTAAAGTGGTGCAATCGTTAATGCTGATTTCAGGGACTTAGCAATTTCACTAAGTCCTTGATCTGTTTATATGAATATGACATATGTTCATGTTGTTTCCTAGTGATCCGTGCCTCTTTTGAGGATGATCAGTAAGGATGTTTTGTTAATCTTGTAGTGCTCTATCCATCCATGTCTTTGTTTGCAATTATGGAGCACCCTAGCTTGAGTCAATCGAGCTCTACTTTTGCTATTTCGTGAATCTGGGCAGATTGTCTACTTGTTAGCGATTTTGTCGAGGATGTTGTAGTTGATCTGTGCATGCTATGTTATTGTTCTTGCCATGTCTAGCTTGTATAATGTGTATTCTTGATGAGTGTATGCTTAGATTATCATGACATGCTCTGTAGTGAGTGCATCGAGCTCGTAAACATGCCTACTTCATATCTGATTTTGCATGCTCCAGTTTTCACTAAGTCTGAGAACTGATTATGTTTTTGCCATGTTCACATGCTTGCAAATGTATTTTCTGATACCTTTTGGCTCAAGGTCAATAAGGGACTTTTGTTAAGCTCTTTGAGTAGCTCCATGCCATGCTTTACTTTGCCATGTTAAGGCCCTGTAGCATATAGTTTTCATGCTCCAAAGTGTTAATTTCACTAACTCTGAAATCTGTTTACTAAATGCATTTTTGTCATGCTTGTTTGAACCTGTTAATGGATGAATTGGCCGTAGCTCAATGTTCATCTTTTGTTAAGAATCATGAATGGATCCCTACCATGTATTTTGTTGTCATGTTTGAGTGCTGTAGCATGTTCATCTTGTTGCATCTGTATATCGCAGACCGGTGCCATATTTGAATTGCTTGCCATTTCCAAACCGTGACTCCGATTCCGGTGATCTTTATATCGTTTTCAAGCGATTTCATCTCACCTTTCTAGTGGCACACTTGGATTTCCAAGTTGAGGCCAGGTTCTTTCATTCCTTGTCAAATCTTGCATATGCATCACATATCGCATCCCGCATAGCATACCATGTTTGCATCATGTTGTTTGAGCTTTGCACGTGGTTGATTGTGTCCTTGTTGCTTGTTTGTCTTGTTTGGGTAGAGCCGGGAGACGATTTCGCTAACAAGGAGCCTGTTGAGTTTGCTTGATCCAGTCAACTCTGACAACTTTGTAGGCAAGATGATCATACCCTCGAAATCACTACTATCTTTGCTTTGCTAGATGCTCGCTCTTTTGCTATGCCTATGCTAAGATGACTACCACTTGCTTATCATGCCTCCCAAATTGCCATGTCAAACCTCTAACCCACCATGTCCTAGCAAACCGTTGATTGGCTATGTTACCGCTTTGCTCAGCCCCTCTTATAGCGTTGCTAGTTGCAGGTGAATATTGGAGACCGTTCCTTGTTGGGACATTATTTACTTGTTGGGATATCATTATATTGCCTTGTTATCTTAATGCATCTATATACTTGGTAAAGGGTGGAAGGCTCGGCCTTTTGCCTAGTGTTTTGTTCCACTCTCGCCACCCTAGTTTCCGTCATATCATTGTTATGTTCCCGGATTTTGCGTTCCTTACACGGTTGGGTTATAATGGAAACCCCTTGATAGTTCGCCTTGAATAAAGCTTTTCCAGCAATGCCCAACCTTGGTTTTACCATTTGCCACCTAGCCTCTTTTTCCCTTGGGTTTCCGGAGCCCGAGGGTCATCTTATTTTAACCCCCCCGGGCCAGGGCTCCTCTGAGTGTTGGTCCAAACTAGAGTCCTGTGCAGCGCCCCCTCGGGGAAACTCGAGGTTTGGTTTTAGTTGTATGGACCGCTCATCTGAGTGTGCCCTGAGAACGAGATATGTGCAGCTCCTATCGGGATTTGTCGGCACATTCGGGCGGTGTTGCTGGATTCGTTTTAACTTGTCGAAGTGTCTTGTAGAACTGGGATACCGAGCCTGATCGGAATGTCTCGGGAGGAGGTCTATTCCTTCATTGGCCGTGAGAGCTTGTCATGGGCTAAGTTGGGACTTCCCTGCAGGGATTTGAACTTTCGAAAGCCGTGCCCGTGGTTATGGGCAGATGGGAATTTGTTAATGTCCAGTTGTAGATAACTTGAACCTTAACTTAATTAAAATGAATCAACTGTGTGAGTTACCGTGATGGTCTCTTCTCGGCGGAGTCCGGGAAGCGAACACGGTGTTGGAGTAATGCTTGTCGCGGGTTGTTCTCTAGTTATTTGTTCGCGCTTTGCCTTCTCTTCTCGCTCTCTTTTGCGAACAGGTTAGCCACCATATATGCTAGTTGCTTGATGCAGCTCCACATATATTACCTTACCTTACCTTTAAGCGTAAATAGTCTTGATTGCGAGGGTGCGAGATTGCTGAGTCCCTGTGGCTCACATATTACTTCCAAACCAGATGCAGGGCCTGATGACTCCGTTCCAGATGACGCGCTTGAGCTCAAGTGGGAGTTCGACGAGGACTCACGCCGTTACTATGTGTCTTTCCCTGATGATCAGTAGTGGTGCCCAGTAGGGGCGATCGGGACCGTGTCGCATGTTGGGTTGATCTTTTATTTTGGCGCCGTAGTCGGGCCATGAGTGATTGGTTGATGTAATGCTATTTATGTACTTTGGTTGATGTGGCGAGTGTAAGCCAACTATGTTCTTTCCCCTTTTATTATTTATATTACATGGAATGTTGTGATGATTGCCTAACTTGCGACATTGCTTTCAATGCGGTTATGCCTCTAAGTTGTGCTTCGACACGTAGGAGATATAGCCGCATCGAGGGCGTTACATGCCCGGGCTCGGAAGATCAACACGTCACAACCTTACCAAGGCACAACAGATAGGTCAGCATGCCGGTCTAAATCCTATGGCGCAGGGGTCTGGGCCCATCGCCCATTGCACACCTGCACGTTGCATACGCGGCCGGCGAGCAGACCTAGCCTCCCTTATACAAGAGCAGGCGTTCCAGTCCAACCCGGCGCGCGCCGCTCAGTCGCTGATGTCACGAAGGCTTTGACCGATACCACGACGTTGAGTGCCCATAACTGTTCCTGCGTAGTTGGTTAGTGCGTATAGGCCAGTGGCCAGACTCAGATCAAATACCTAGATCTCGTTAAGCGTGTTATTTGAAATAACCACGATCGCCGACCAGGGCCAGGCCCACCTCTTTCCTAGGCGGCCTCAACCTGCCCTGTCGCTCCGCCACAAAGGTTCACTCAGAGGGCTGTCCGGACAAATGTCCTTTCGGACCCAATCCGTGAATCACTCGCGGGTACTCTACGAGCCAACCCGACTTTAGTCATCACGGGTATCATATAATATGTATATAAGTGTACACCTGTGATTACCTCCCGAGTGATCATGACCCGATAGTATAGCATGGTAGACGGACAAGAATGCAGGGCCACTAATGATAAACTAGCATCCTATACTAAGCATTTAGTATTGCAGGCAAGGTATCAATAACTGTAGCAACAATGACACGCTATGCATCAGGATAGGATTAACGGAAAGCAGTAACATGCTACACTACTCTAATGCAAGCAGTAGGGAGAAGAGTAGGCGATATCTCGTGATCAGGGCGGGGGGGCTTGCCTGGTTGATCTGGCAAGGAGGGGTCGTCAACACCATAGTCGATCGGGGGTACCGACAGCAGTCTCGGGGTCTACCAGAAAAAAGTAACGGAGGGGAAACACAATAAATAACAGAGCAAACAAAGCAACACAAAGCATAACATGACAATGCGCGGTGCTAGGGGTGACCTAACGCAGTATGAGGTGATACCGGTGAAGGGGGGAAACATCCGGAAAAATATCCCCGATGTTTCGCGTTTTCGGATAGATGAAACAAAGGGGAAAAGTTGTGTGTTCGCTATGCTAGGGATGCGTGGTGGACGAACGGCCTGCGTATCCGGATTCGTCTTGTCGTTCTGAGCAACTTTCATGTACAAAGTTTTTCCATCCGAACTACGGTTTATTTTATATTAATTTTTAAAAGATTTAAATCATTTTTAAGATTTATTTAATTATTTTAAATCAACATTATCCAGAATAGTGATTGCTGACGTCATCATGACATCGGCATGATGTCAGCAGTCAACAGAGGTGTTGACTGGGTCAAGCTGACGTGTGGGTCCCATCTGTCATTGACACATCGCCCTAACTAACAGATTAGTTAGTTTAATTAGATATTTAGGTTAATCAAGTTTAATTAGTTTAACTAAACATGATTAATTTAATTAATTAGCTAATTAATTAATTTAATTATTATTATTATTTTTATCTTTTAATTCTTTTTTTAAATACATTCTGCGGGTGGGCCCCCTCTGTCATAGGCAGGGGCTTGCGGGCGAATGGGCGCGCGGGCGCACCGCCCGTCGAGACGGACCCGAGGCGACAGGACGGGCGCGTGTGTGCGCCCGAGCGCCGACGCCGGGCGCGTGGTCGG
>NC_041384.1:68911609-68916520 GCF_002162155.2 Triticum dicoccoides | reverse complement strand
AGGGCGGCCGGACGAAGGCGAGGCGGGTGCGGGGAGCGGGGGGCGCGGCGGCGGCCGCCGCTCGGGGCGCAGAGGGAACAGGGCGCCTTCGGAGCAGTGAAGCAGGGGAGCGCAGGGGGCTGCGCTGGCGAGTAGGGCTCGCAGAGGCGAGGCACGCGGCTGGGCGCGGCCACTACAGGAATCAGCTACTTTGCCATCTGCCACGGCGGACGACAAAGGCATGAACGGCGGACGGCAAAGGCCTTTGCCGTCAGCCGCGGACGACAAAAGGCTCCGGCAAAGTAGGCTTCGGTAAACAGCTACTTTGCCGTCTGCTACTGATGGCAAAGTCTTTGCCGTCCGCCACAGACGGCAAAGAGAGCGCGGCAGACGGCAAAGAAAGCGGACGGCAATAATTGCGCTGTCAGTCCGTTAAGTGGCTAACGGCAGGCCTTTGCCGTCCGCCGCTGACGGCAAACTTTCTAGTGTCTTTGCCGTCCGCCATATGATGTCATCTACACGTCACTACATGGCAGGTTCTTTGCCGTCTGCCACTGATGGCAAAGTCTTTGCCGTCTGCCACTGTAGGCAAACTGACCAAACGGGTCAGCTCCCAGGAAGCACAGCTGGATGCCACGTGCCTTCTTTGCCGTCCGCGGCAGACGGTAAAGAGCCCGTTGCCGTCGGTGGCAGACGGCAAAGAGCCTGCATATTGGCTCTTTTATCTGTTTTTTATTAAATCCAACAATTTTCATCACAAATATAGATGACATATATAGATATATTTCAAAAGGCCATTACAGAGCAAACATATAAGATATCCAACACATAACTTCATCATCCAACCATATATATTACATGCATAGTTCCATCATACATAACAAGTTCAACATAGAGGCATCCAACCATATATATTACAATAGTTTCATCCAACGATACATGCATAGTTCAACGATACAAAAGAAACAGAGAAAGGGATAAGGAGCACTCCATCTATGCAAGCTTTCGTCAAGTGAATGAACTCTGCAAAATGAAAAATAAGAAAGTTAGAACAAGAAGAGTAGAACAAGAAGAAGAGTAGAACAAGAAGAAGACTAGAACAAGAAGAGTAGAACAAGAAGAAGACTAGAACAAGAAGAGTATGTCATTTATGAGCTAACTTACGTGAAATGGATCATATATGAGCTAACTAAGTTGAAATGGGTCGTTTATGAGCTAGCTAAGGTGAAATGGATCATTTATGAGCTAACTTAGTTGAAATGGGTCGTTTATGAGCTAACTAAGGTCAAATGGATCGTTTTTCAGGTAACTAAGGTGAAATGGATCTTTTTTAGCTAACTTAGATGAAATGGATCATTTATGAGCTAACTTAGTTGAAATGGATCGTTTTTTAGCTAACTTAGGTGAAATGGATCATTTATGAGCTAATTTAGTTGAAATGGATCTTTTTGAGCTAACTTAGGTGAAATGGATCATTTAAGAGCTAATTTAGGTGAAATGGATCGTTTTTTAGGTAACCTAGGTGAAATGGATCGTTTATGAGCTAAATTAGTTGAAATGGATCGTTTATGAGATAACCTAGGTAAGATTGGTCATTTTGGAGTTAACCTAGGTGAAATGGGTCATTTTAAAGCTAACGTAGGTAAAATGGATCATTTAGGAGCTAATCTAGGTAAAATGGGTCATTTTTGAGCTAACTTGGATGAACTGGATCATTTATAAGCTAACCTAGGTAAAATGGGTCATTTTAGAGCTAACTTAGGTAAAATGGATCGTCTATAAGCTAACTAAGCTAATTATGCAATTTTTGACATAAGTAAGCTAAGTACAAATCGTTTTAGAGCTAACTTAGGTAAAATGGATGGTTTTGGAGGTCAGTAAGCTTATTAAGTCATTTTGGAGGTGAAGAAGCTAAGTCTAGGTCATTATGGTAAGCATTGGAGGAAATAAAGCTAAGTCTAGGTCTTTATGCATGTGTTAAGCAAAACACTAGATAAACTTACCAAGATGTAGGAGGTGTAGGAGCGGGGTGGCTCGTGTCGGTAGCTGGAGAAGGATCGTGCGATGCTTGTCTGGAGTTACGCTGCACCAAAGATCATTTCCAATGTCTTGTTAGCATGATGACACTCAAATGTTAAGACTAGCAAGTAATGTCCATTCAAATAAAACTCACCGTGGTCCCAGGAGCAATCCCTGGCATCGGCGGAGCGGTCTGACCTGTCTTCTCGCACAGAGACTGCACATTTGGTTTTGACGACTCAGTCATACTAGTTAGTAATGAGACAAACACTACATGAATGTTTTGGCTAATCTGCAGAAGAAACTTACCACAAGGAGCTCGTACATGGCCCTTGCCTGCATGTCATTCCGTGCCCTCTCCTCCTCCATCATCTTTGTCGTCCTCTCCTCCAACTCCCGCTGCCTCTCCGCCGCCTCCGCCAGAAGTTTCTCTGTTCTATCTCTCTCACTCTGTATAGCAGCCTGCAACACCACTCACATGACCATTTGTAATCATTGATGGAAGCGCACACAATGTAATGGAGAAAGATAACTGAGTACGTATCACTAACCTTGATGGCGAGTTGCACTGGCCGTTCACGAGGCCTTATCTCAGGAGCGGAGCTTGACTGGCACGCCTTGATCTCCGGGAGAGTGCTAGGACAACGGATAAGTCCATCTCCAATGGCTATGGAGCCATGGGACCTCCCGCCACCAGATATCATCAACAACTCTGGATCAATGGTACCCTGGCTCGGGTTAAAGTCCTCCCCTTTCCTCGCCTTCCCCTCATCTCTATATCTCACGAGCTTGTTGTGGGAGGAGATGTTGGTGAAGTTGTTTGCATCATCGAGGTCAGACTGAGAGAAAGCCTTGACTTTCTTGAAAGAGGCAGTGTGGGCCATGGCATACAGGTCGTACACCTCTGGCACCTTATCCGCCTTATTGTAGCGTGCCTGAAAGAGAGAAACAATGAAAATTAGTAATTAAAGGGCTCAAGCTAGCATGATGAATGAATTGCATGAATCATGAAGCAAACCACATACCCAGTTGCGCCCGAACTGATATAAGTTGGAGCTGCCTTGATGGTGTGGCACACCTTCCATTTGGGCACGTTTGTCCTTGGCCTCGTTGTGGAGGGCTAGCCATCGTTGTGAGCACCACTCATCGACCAACACCTCCCAACAATCCATCCGATCCGCACACCATCTCGGAGGCGCCTAAGTTAGCAAATAGAAACTTGAGCGCTACAGCTAAGAATTACTAAATGAAGGAACTTAAGTAGAGAAGGCCTTAAGAATTACCTTCATGTACTGCTCCTTACTCAGGAACTTATCGCGGCACGCCGGCTTGGTCTTCTTGATACCACGCAAGGCGTAGTAGTCTCGAACAGCCTGCACCCGAGCCTCGTGCCGTAAGTTCTGGAGTAGGCGCTTGCAAACGTTCTCGATAACATGTGCCGCGTCCTCCTCGTATCCCTCCTCACACCTGTAGAATGTCTGCAATCAAATGAGACAATATTGATTAGTACAATTAATAACTAGCTAGTTGAATATTTTTAAATGTGTAAAGGAGAAATTACCCAGAACTTTCTGATCACCATGTCTGCCCTCGTGTTGCACACGACACCGTCGATAATCTCATCCGGCGGGGCCGGGGCAGCCACGTAGTGCTCCCAGCTCAATCCAAGCTCTGGAAGCCGACCCTCACCAGGCAACGTGACAAACCCCGGGAAGTTTTGCCGGCAAAGAACTCCAAGGACGGAGTTGGGCCGGCGGACACTATGATGGTGGTCCCAACTCCTGCAGCATGACAAGGCCAACACATTAGTTATTTGAAAAAACGTGAATGCACAAGGTACAAAAATATTAAATGCACTTACGTACCTCTCCCCATCAGGGAAAATCAACCACCTCTGCTCGCGGGTCACCGGCACGGACGGGAGCCGTGTAGCACCACGCTGGTAGACGGTGCCCCCCTCCTCCTCAAGATCAGTCGGCTCCCCGCCATCATCAGCATGGCCACTCGGCTCCTCGGGCTGATCCGGCCAGGTACCCCATCTGGACGTGTGCTCCTTCGGGGTCACGTGGGCCGAACTCTCATGGGCCGAAGGCCAGTCGACCCGAGGCTCATGGGCCCAAGACCCGTGGACCGGAGGCTCGTGGACCGGAGTCTGTGTAGCCTCCTCCTCGGACGAGTCCACCCTAGCAGTCACGTGCTCGGGTGAAACGGCTGGGGGTGGCGGCGAGGAAGGCGCCGTAGCAGTCACCCTACCTCCTCTCCCACGACCACATGCCCCACCTCCTCTCTTCCTACCTCGTCCCCTGTTGGGCACCGCGGTCGACGAAGAAGGGCCCGGCGGTGTGGCCATACTGTCCAACAACGCTCGGCGGAGAGGTGCGTCTGGAATGGAAGACCTCAGACCACGCTCCCGACCAGCGCCCACCATCTTTCAACACCTGCCATGACAAACAGTAAACGAAATTAGTACAACATAAAAAAATACCGACATGAATAATAATATATAGCTAGCTATCAAGTCTCATCGGAATAGATCAAATAATTAATGGGGGAGGAGGACTTGTCATTTGTGCTCACCCACGAACGAAGGGGCAGAGCTCGTCAAACGCACGGCGAGGTCGTCGAACACCAAACCTCGCAGCGATGAAACAACTGCACATTTAAAACTACACGATCAACACAATTATATATGATGTTTTTCATAACAAAATCGAAAAATATATGACCTAACTAATAATTCACAAATATATGACCCCGTCGGCCTCTGGAAGGCCAAAGAACACCTTTTCGGGAGGTGTCGGTGGTCGGGGTGTCCTGTCGGTGTCGGGGTGCCGTGTCGGGGTCTCAGGGTCGGGGTGTCGGGTCGGGGTGCCGGGTCGGGGTCGGGATGCCGTGTCGATGTCGGGGTCGGGG
>NC_041384.1:68908732-68909761 GCF_002162155.2 Triticum dicoccoides | reverse complement strand
CGGCGGGAGGGGCGAGAGGCGGCGGCGGCGGCGGTGGGGTGGGAAGTGGTGGCGGGGCGAGGAGAGAACAGAGAGGGGCGGGGGGGGTACGGGCCGTTAGATACTGCCCTCTTTGCCGTCCGCCCCTCTTTGCCGTCCGCCCTTTTGCCTCTTTGCCGTCTGCTGGCAGACAACAAAGAGGTGGGCCGTTAAGTTTTTTCCGTCTTTGCCGTCTGCTTTTTGGTAGCTGATGGCAAAGAGCTTCTTTGCCGTCAGCTAGCAGACGGCAAAGAGCTGGCAGATGGCAAATTAGCTGATTCCAGTAGTGGGCGCACGGCTGGGCACGGCACGCGGCGAGCAAGGCAGCAGCGGGGAGCGTGGGCGCGGTGAGCTGCTACGTGTGCGGATGGGCGATGACGAGTGGAGAGGGGGGGAGCAACGACAGCGGGTGGCGCGGTCAGCGCGCGCCAAGGGCACAGTGGGGGGCGAAGACGAGAGCTGCGGCATTGCGCGAGGAGCGGCGCTGGCAGAGGCGCGGCCGCGGCGATGCGAGGGCGGCCACCGGAGGTGCGCTGCAGCAGCAGCGTAGCGCAAGGAGCAGCAGCTAAGTAGCGGCAGCAGGAGGAAGTAGCAGCAGCAGTAGCGTGTGCGGCTTGGGGCGAGCGGTGCAGTGAGCGCGTGTGGGGCGCGGTGAGCACGGGGACAAAGAGGGGGGGCGTGCTCACAGGGGACGGTCGGGGAGTGGCAGTGGGGCACGGGGAGGAAGTCGGGGTCGACGACGATGATGGCGAAGACGGGGAGGCAGTTCGGCGGAGTGGATCCGGCGTCGAGCGGCGAGGCGGCGATCCAGTGACGGTGCTAGGTGGTGGGGCGTGGCGTCAAGCGTGAGATCGGGCCCCTCCCCGATCCAAATCCAGCAAAAGTGGGGAGGGAAACGAGAGAGAAAGAGTGAGGATCGTGTGCGAAGGAGTGGGTTGACTCGGGGGTTAGGGTTTGGTCAGGGGAGGCCATATAGGGGACAGGGTGGGCTGGCCTGGATGGTGGCCTGGT
>NC_041384.1:68905404-68908415 GCF_002162155.2 Triticum dicoccoides | reverse complement strand
GGGGGGGGGGTTGCCTGCTTTTTATTTTTGTTGTTTGGTTTTGTTTTCCTTTTTTGTTTTTTTTAAACCTTAATTGCTTTAGTTTAAATAAAACACAATAAGAGTCTCTAAAATTAGTGTTACTAAATATTCCACTACCATAACTTGGCACATTAATTAAAGTAGTTTGTATTTTCTTATTAATTTAAGAGCATTTAAATAATAGTTTTACCACTGTTTTATTTATTTTAGTGCATTTAACTACTTCATAAAAGTGTGAATTCTTCACCATAATTATCTATGCATTATTTGGCTTCACCCAAACATTTAGTTTTAATATTTGAAAACTTTTATTTGTTTGCCTATATTTTAAATTTAAAATTTGAAGTGGGTTTCGGACTGACGCGAGTTTATCAACCGTAATCGAGGTGACGTGGCATTATTAGCGATGGTTCACTATAGCTTAATTATCCGGGCGTCACACCCATGTTGCGGATTGTTGTCTTGTCACTTTTTTTCTTGTTTTTTCATTTCTCCCATTGGTCCCCTTTCATTTTCTTTGGTCATCTTTTATATTCTTCCTAGTTTTTATTTTCTCCGCCTTCTTATTTCTTTCTTCAGTTCCTTTTTATGTTCTTTTTCCATTCCTCCTGGCTTCTCTGTTTAAATGGAAATATACTTTATTAATAAATTTCTAAATATTTTTACAATATTCAAGAGTTTTAAAATTATATGAAAAAAATAATAGTTGATTTTTTATACCGTACAAACATTTTTCAAAATACATGAACTATTTGTATGATTACACTAACATCTTTTGTAAATTACCTGAACAATTCTTCAAATATTTTTAAAATAAATGTACACTTTTTACTTATATGAACTTTTGTAATGTCTGAATGGCTTTTAAAATTGCAGAAATATTAATAAAATTTAAGTGAACTAAAAATGTGTGGACATTTCAAAAAAAATTGTAGGCCTGTTCAAAAAAATATATATATATAATTATTTTAAAATATAAAAATGGAAGAAACAACAAAAATCGAATGCTGAAGGAGGAAGTACTGGGCATCCACGTAGTGACCTAGCGCTGGAAACGCAAAAGTGGCCTGAGCCGTGTACGTGCAGGCCTGTTCACTTGCTCGGTACATCTTCGTTGCGCATAGCGGCGAATACCTCACTCCCTATTTTTTTTGCGGGTGTACTCCCTATTTTAGGCTGCTCCGGCTAATTACCGTCGAAACGCATAGACCCAGCAAGACGAGCGACAGAGTAGCCAACCCATTTAGCTTACGCCATGTGCGCGCTCATAACCCCGGGTTTTTTTTTCTGGTTTAAGAACTTACTACTTCCTCTGTTCACTTTTATAAAACCTTGAAGACATTTCAGACAATGTATAAAACATCCCATTTTAAGTTGTCTGAAATGACTTACAAAAGTGAATGGAGGGAGTAAAATATTTCAGTCTAATTTTTCGTTTTTCTTTTTTCTGTTTTTTCTGTTGTTTTCCTGTTTTGCCGTTTAAAAGTTTCCGGTCTTCTCTGGTTTTTTCTTTTTCTTTTCCTTTTTTTCAAGTTTATTTTTTTCAAAAAATGTTCATAATTGCAAAAAAATTCCTCATTTTCCAATTTTGTTCACAAATAAAAAATTAATGGGACATTTCAGTCTTCTTTCGTGCTTTTCAAAATATGCTCTCGTTTTTTGAAAACCACAAAAAAATTCATGTTTTTGTAAAATGTTTAGGATTTTCAAAAATTGTTCTTGTTTTAGTAAATTGTGTGGAATTTCAAAAACTTCCTGTTTTTTGAAGTTGTTCACAAATTCAAGTTTTTGGGAGAATTCAAAAAAAATTGTGTTTCAAAAAATATCAACAAGTAAAAACTGTTTTCCATTTTCAAAATCGGTCATGAATTAGAAAAATGTTTGGGATTTTCAAAAAAAAATCACTACAGGAAAAAACAGGGTCACTGCAGAGGAAACTGTGTTGCTGCAGTCAAAACCAAGGCGCTATAGGCGAGCGCTCTATGTGATGGGTGGGTTGGCCCAGGCAAGCACCCTTTGTTGTGTGTTTGCTCAGCACTTAGGACTATATATACTACTCGCTCCTATCTAAAATAAGTGTTGCAACTTTCAACTAAGGTTAGTTCAACCTTAGTTCAATATTGCGACACTTATTATGAATCGAAGGGTACTGACTAATAAACTGGTGAGTTTGTTTTGAGAATTAAGTGGACTTGTGAGTGAGAGTGTTGGTCTCAAGGAGTTCATGTATTACCTGAAGGCCTGGAGCCCATTAGGACGTGTTTTGTTGGTCGCACAGAGCCCAACGATTATAGTACTCTCTTTTGGATGTGGTGGTAGGATGTCACCATAGTAGTGCTAGGTTGAACTTGCTATGTCCTATGATCATGCATGCTTACTATTGCTCTTCTGCTCCTTTGCTTGTTGCTTATATATGTGCTCCATTGCTTGTTGTTTGTGTTTGCTCCATTGCTTGCTGCTTGAACTGTTGCTCTGCAGCAATGCTAGGACAAGTGGTATGTGGTGTTTTATGGGAGGGTTACAGGGGTTTACTGTTCCTGGGAAACATGCAATGAACAAGTGTCGGGTTTCAAGAAAGTTTAAGACTAGGCAGGCATTAGAGGATGCTTACTCTAAGGCCATGCTCAAGCAGGCATGCAACAATGTTGAAGTTGGCAAGGTGGATCGTCGGTTTGGGATGAAGAACTTCACCATCATCGTCCAATTCATCGCGGGCGTTGGTGTGCTCGGTGTGATCATTGTAGGTGTAGCGGGTAAGCTCATCATATAGGGTATAAGGTTATCACACCTTGCAGCATGTGCGCAACCAAACACTGTTTAATTGCATGAGCTGAGACAATGCAGGACACCAAACACCATGCCAAAAACAATCCCCTAATATAGGCAGCCTCGATGCGGGTAACTAAACGAGGTGCAAATGTTGTTGTTTTTTCCTGTTTTTCCTTAACCAGGCCAACTCAGCAACAATGCAATATAGGCAAAATCTATGC
>NC_041384.1:68896620-68905252 GCF_002162155.2 Triticum dicoccoides | reverse complement strand
AAAATCCCCTTTTTGCTGGGTGACTTTCAGAAATATTGCCCTTTTTCATTTCGAATTTCATCTTAGTATTCGTAATGCACAAAAGTATTTCATCGCAATCACATGCTAGCTTGCAACAGGTATAATAGTCAGCTCAATGAAAGTACGTTCAGAAGTCTAGTTAGCGGCCACATGCATACATATTTTAGAGAATGGTAGCATGACGCAACCCTTGACACAAACAATATGAACTCCGGTGCATAAATATTTTGTGTGTGTGTTAGGCACACAAGAATGTCATCATCTCAGACAGCCCCATGCCGACGAAATACCAAAACCAAAACTGGAGGGCGAAAGAGCCCACGGGAATGAATGATATCGTCACCAAAAGCAGGTTTCTGCTAGCTAGCTGGACTATATCGATCATCCGACCCATAGCTAGCTTATAATAATAAAAAGGGACAACTCCAGGATTAGTACTAATTTTACTTGTGGATTGAGCGACCGAAGCGACATATATCTGCAAGTCAAAGCCTTGAATTCCATTCGCCCGGAGGAGTATACTGCACACAGCTGCAGTGTGAGATATTGACAGTTTGGTTTATCTGATGGTTGACTTGCAGAGATGGTAAGCTGTTTCAACCCTAATTAAGTAACTTGGGCTCGGCTGAATCCTTTGCCCGTGTCAATGCATCTCTCGCCGAAAATCTGCCCACACGATCTTTCTCTGGAGTGAGAGTGACACCATGCATGTTTATCTACCATTCTTAAGTCCTAAACATAGGCAGTGTATTTTTAATTTCATATGCACATACTTGCTTGCATGGTAATTCAGAGATCCATCTGGAAGATACCCGGCACATATTTATTTTCTAATCATTTTTTTGACTGCTTCCAAGGTAGTACAATGGATCATCCCAGTGGGCGCCGTTACGAGATGGATGGAATTAACTAATGGACGAGGAATAGTTAAGTTGAGTTTAATTACAAAAGTAGCATACGCGTCGCCATTTCTAACAAGTCAACAACCGGTAATAGAGGTAGCTTGCACAGCATGCCAACGTCGACCATTTGACAAAGTGTGTCAAGATGACAAGATGTACGTACGTTACGTACGTAAACGTACGCGTAAACAGTGCTAGTTACTGTCGCCGATCCATATGGAATTATGGATCGATCACACGCTCCACGGCAGAGATTGTCATCATCAACCAGCTGCGAACTAGCAGTATGCATGAGGATATGCCGATGACAAATTAACTAGTCACTAGTCAGCGCTAGTTAGCTGCATGCCATGAACTCTCGTCTGGTGACATAAAAATACACTTGAATGAATCATTCTCGTAAGCCAGTTTTGTAGCGGCAAGTTGCACGCATGAATCATTCTAGCAAGCCAGTTTTCTACTGGCAAGTTGCTAACTTGAATCATTCTAGTGAGGCATGCATTTTTCTAGCGACAACTTGGCTTCAGATGTGTCGTCTGTTGTTTGCCCACGTACGTACGTACGTAGCTCCTACATAGGACGACGTACCACGGGTCCTCGCTAGCCCCTCATCGAAGTCCTTCCGACCCCAAGCAGAACGATAATACTAAGCAATAATGCGTTGATTCGATTAGTTTAACTGTCGGCAACCTCTAGCACTTGCACGGAAATCCGAGAAGATCGGGCAACATGCATGCCTTCCCCCTCCATAAAATACGCGCAACTTGGTGATGCAGATGACCGATCTCCACCTGTAAAATACATCACCAACTTGACGCAGATCAACTAAAAAGCTCATCGGTTAGGCACGGCGCGCTTGAAGCCAAGAATCACGCATGCACTCTCGGCGCCGCAAATTAGTATAATGATTAAGAAGAAGTCGAGGCCGGATTCTTCTTCACTCGCCGTCGGTCACGGTCTCGATCGATGAGTGGAATCACAGCTGACGGACGACGGGCGGCACAGGAGGAAAACTAAGCTTGGTTTCTTGCGAGACAAGAACATATTCCGAAAGCGTTACTGCTGCTGTCCCACACTACATTGGCATGGCTTAACGTGCTGAACCCTGGACGGACATATTCCTTGGCGCGACAGTACAGCCTGCCGCTCCAGGGACGGCCAAGTGTGCGCTCGTCGTCTCCACGCACGCAGCTAGCTAGCGGAACAGCCAACAGACCGGCGTGCTCCGTCAACTTGTTCATGTAAAATTTGATAGGAAGCGTTAAACCCTTTGCTCGGGCCGCATGTATATTTATAGAAGAGTTGCCGTGACTTATAATGCTTGGAATATCGCTAGGACTTCCAGATTACAACGAGAGACAGACTTGGAGAAGAACAGAAGAAGAGATAGAACCAGAACAAGTTTAAAACATATCTGACTACCTCTACGTATCCTATTCTAACATCCTCCCTCAATCCAAACCTATGAAAATTTCTCTAGGTTTAGATTGTATTTGAACTCGTTCAATCTCCTTGTAGTAAGTGGTTTAGTGAAGCCATCGGCGAGTTGATCTCCTGTAGGAATAAACTTGATGTCAAGTAGCTTTCGTGCTACTCTTTCTCTCACGAAGTGGAAATCAACCTCTATGTGTTTTGTACGTGCATGGAGCACAGGATTTGCAGAAAGATAGGTAGCCTCAATGTTGTCACACCATAACCTTGCAGCTTGTGGAATTTTGATCCCTAATTCATATAGAAGGGTCTGAATCCACATGACCTCAGCTGTTGCATTTGCAAGAGCCTTGTATTCTGCTTCAGTGCTTGATCTTGATACAGTAGCTTGTTTCCTTGCACTCCATGACACAAGGTTTGATCCCAGAAACACAGCAAATCTATCATCAGGGCATCCTGCCCAGTCAGCATCTGACTATGCACTAACTAGCAAAGATGATGACTTAACAATCTTTATTCCAAGTCCCATTGTGAACTTTAGATACCTCAAAATTCTTTTTACTGCAGTCCAATGAACTGTACTAGGTGCATGCAAGAACTGACTTACTTTGTTGACAGAATATGAAATATCAGGTCTAGTCAACGTTAAGTATTGTAGAGCACCAACAACACTCCTATAGTTTGTTGCATCATTCGGTCCAAGTAACTCACCTCCTTCAATTGTAAGTTTCTTAGAAGTGGAGAGTGGTGTACTAACCGGTTTGCAATGTTCCAGTCCTACCCTTCTTAAAATATTTGCGGTGTATTTCTCTTGTGTAAGAAGTATTCCATCCTTGATCTGTTTTACCTCTATACCAAGAAAATAGTGAAGATCACCCAAATCCTTAAGTGCAAACTCCACATTAAGATCACGAAGCAGGCAGGTAGTGGCTTCTGTGCTGGAACTAGCAACAATTATATCATCAACATAGACAAGAACAAACATAGAGATGTTGCCTTTGTGATAAAAGAATAGTGAGGTATCTGCCTTGCTTGGAACAAAACCAAGTTGTTGTAACTGAGTACTTAACCTGGAGTACCAGGCTCTTGGAGCTTGTTTTAAGCCATACAAAGCTTTGTCCAATTTACAAACAAAATGAGGTGTGCTCTTGTTTTCATACCCTGGTGGTTGCCGCATGAACACTTCTTCCTCAAGAACACCATGAAAAAACGCGTTCTGGACGTCTAGTTGGCGTAAACTCCATCCTCTGGAAATAGCAATAGACAATACAAGTCGAATAGTAGCTGCCTTAACAACAGGGCTAAAGGTATCCTCATAGTCAATTCCAAACCTTTGTTTAAACCCTTTTGCAACCAATCTAGCTTTGTATCTATCTATGCTTCCATCAGACTTCCTTTTAATCTTATAGACCCATTTGCAGTCAATCAAATTCCTTCCCTTTTCTGGTGGTACAAGATGCCAAGTTTTATTTTTCATGAGCGCTTGATATTCATTGTCCATAGCCCCTTTCCATTCTTTGTGAGCAAGTGCTTCGGCTAAATGAGTAGGTTCACCCGAGTTTGTGAGAAAAGCATATTTGCGAGAGTCATACCTTACTGTACCATCCTTGTATTCCTTAGGCTTGAACACTCCAGATTTTGACCTGGTATGGCGCTGATGAATTTCAGGTGACCCACATGTAGCAGCTGTTGTAGTTTCAGGATTTCCAGAGTCGACCGCAGAAGATCCGACCAAATCATCCTGAACTGCAGCGCCATAGGGCTCCAGATCCGAGGAGAGCGCGTGATCCGGGGAGATCTGCCTCGCACCAGGCGCCCTAGCAGGGGATCTCCGCACAGGGCTATCGGCGGGTCCCGGTTCGGTCGGGCTGTCGGCCACACAGCGCGCCGGTTCCCACGTGGCGCGTGCAGGCGGGCTGCACCCCGCACCATCTGGGTCCATGCCTGTGTCTCGGTCGGCCACTGGCTCGGCTGGTGGGCTCGCCCTGCCACTTGGTGTCACGGGAGACGCGGAAGGTGTCGCTGCACGCCCTGTACGCCGAACTGCAGGAATATCCACCTGGGATCGGCCGCCTTCCCTGGAGCTGCAGTCCTGCGCCAAATCAGCCTCGGATCCAGCGCCGGTTTCGTCCTCTTCTGCACACATAAAATCATAGCCAGGTGCTGCTGCATTGTTTTCATTAGTATTCGAATTTTTTTCTGGAATAGACACATGATCATGTTCTATTAATTCTCCCCCGTGATCAGGACATGTCAAAGGATCCGAGAGAAGAGAGATTTCTGCTCGAAGAAGAGCTCCCGCATTTGGGTGAAGTTTGGCAAAAGGAAAAATAGTTTCATCAAAAATGACATCCCTAGAGATGTAGATGCGTCCAGTTGAAACTTCTAGACACTTGTATCCCTTATGAAGATTGCTATAGCCAAGAAAGACGCATTGAGTAGAGCGAAACTCGAGTTTGTGGCGATTGTATGTACGAAGATTAGGATAACATGCACAACCAAAAACTTTGAGAGAATTATAATCCGGCTTTTGATGAAACAATCGTTCTAAAGGAGTTGTGTTCCCAATAACTTTAGTAGGCAAACGATTAATGAGATAGGTGGCAGCAATGAATGCTTCATCCCAATATTTTAGAGGCATAGATGCATGAGCAAGAAGAGAAAGCCCTACTTCAACGATATGACGGTGTTTGCGTTCAGCAGAACCGTTCTGTTGGTGTGCATGTGGACACGAAACATGATGCTCAGTGCCTATGCTTCTGAAGAAAGAGTTGAGCTTCTCATACTCTCCTCCCCAGTCACTCTGGACTGTAATGATTTTCTTGTTAAATTGACGTTCAACAAGTTTTTGGAATTCTTGGAAGACAGAGAAGACTTTAGATTTGAACTTAAGCAAGTATATCCATGTAAACTTACTATAATCATCAATGAAGCTAACATAATATTTCTTTCTTCCAAAAGAATCTCTGGCATGACCCCATACATCACTGAATATCAGTTCCAATGGAGCATGAGACATACTATTTGATCTAGGATAGGGGAGTTGGTGACTCTTGGCACATTGGCAAGCATCACAAACAGACTCTTTATTCTCACGACTAGACAATTTAAGATTGCCTTTATTCACTACTTGATCAACTATTTTAAATGAAGGATGACCTAATCTTTGATGCCACCTCTCTAAAGATGGCTTGACGATGGAGTAGACTCGGCGAGGACGCTTGCGGCTAAAAGCTCTTGATGTGATAGGGTATAGACCACCGACGCATCTAGCGTGATGGAGGAGCTCCCTCGTTGCCCGATCCTTAATGAAAAAAATACTTGGGATGAGTTTCAAAAAAGATATTATTATCAGCGGACAAATGGGACATGGAAACAAGATTTTTGTTGGCTTGAGGGACATGAAGAACATCTTTTAGAAGAAGATCACGTTTAATATTAGGGAAAATTAATAGAAGATTGACCAATGTGACATATGTCCATACCTCCTCCACTTGCGGCGGTATTTATCTGATCATTGCCATAATATCTCTCTCGGTTTGCAAGCTTCTCCAATTCGCTAGTGACATGATCTGTAGCTCCAGAATCAGCATACCAGATGGTTTCGCCAGCTTATTCTTGCTCCCTGATGGCTGCAGCTACATGGCGCTCTTCAGGCACATAATCTTCGTCGTAGCGGTGCCAGCAATCTTTCACCTCATGCCCTGGTTTCTTGCAAAGCTGGCAGCGCGGCCTGGTGTTGGAGTAGGAGGCGCCGGAGGAGCGTGGGCCAGAGTTGTTGGCGCGCCCATGCCCGCTGTTGTTGTTGTTGCCGCGTCCGCGCCCCTGTTGGTGACCACGGCCTCGACTTCCAGTGCCGCGTCCACGTGAGATAGAATTAACCGAAGACTGGCGGATGTTGTTACCTTGTAGCAGATTCATACGGGCTTCAAAACTTAGCAACTGATTATAGAGCTCTTGGACAGTCACCGGCTCAATGCGTGCAGCCAGGGCTGAGATCACCGGGTTATACTCGATGTCCAGCCCTTTGAGCACATAGGAGGTTAGCTCTCCTTCAGAGAGGGGATCGTCGGTGTAGGCAATCTCATCGGCGAAGGCCTTGATCTTCGCCAGATACTCAGGCATGCCCATGCTCCTTTTGTGCAGATTGGCGAGGGCGATGCGGGTGTTGACGATCTGTGCTTGCGTCTGGGCAGCAAAGGAGGCGTGGATGGCACTCCACACCTCGGCCGGCGTCTGAAGAGTAGCGACCTGCGCAAGAATCTCACGTGACAGAGACCCCATAAGGTATCCTTGTACCTGTTGCTTCTGGGCGTACCAGATCGACCGGGCGTAGTTGAAGACTTGCTCCTCTTTCCCATCTTTGGTGACGGTGATGGTAGGAGGGGGCGCCAGGCTTGCGGCGTCGAGGAAGTGTTCCATCTGTGCTCCCTTTATTTGGGGTAGCACGATGGCCTTCCAGAGGAGGTTCGTCCTCGTGAGCTTCTCAGATGGAGGAGACCCGAGAGAGGAGACGCTGCTGAAGGTGGAAGAAGGTGCATAGGTGGATGGTGCAGATTGGGTGGACAAGGCGCTCGTGGTGGATTCAATCAGGGCGGTATTGGTGGCGGCGATGGTGGAGGCAGCGGTGCTGGCATTGGTGCCTGACATGTTTTCTCTCGATGTCTCTCGCTGGATAGGTTTCAGATTTCTCTCTCGATCAACTAGATCGATCTCTCAGGGAAAACTAGACGTACGAGAGGAAAGGCTCTGATACCATGTAAAATTTAATAGGAAGCGTTAAACCCTTTGCTCGGGCCGCATGTATATTTATAGAAGAGTTGCCGTGGCTTACAATGCTTGGAATATCGCTAGGACTTCCAGATTACAACGAGAGACAGACTTGGAGAAGAAGAACAGAAGAAGAGATAGAACCAGAACAAGTTTAAAACATATCTGACTACCTCTACGTATCCTATTCTAACAGTTCACACGTATGCAGATCGATCATGCCGGTGGCGACGCTTTTAGCCAACGGTGCATATGCCATGCCCGGCATGAACGCACCTAACCTCGGCGCCTAGCTAACTAAGCACCGCGATGGGTTTGTTCATACTCTGCTAGCACGATCGCCAGCAGTATCCGTTAATGTAACCGTGGTGCTTGGCCGGATCGATCACGCCATTAGCGCTCCACAGACAAGCCCGGGATCCCCAGAGCCTCCTGTCCCTTAATGAGCTGTTATGTAATGGTGTTAAGGAGAAGTGTCGTATACTGGCGAGTGCGAGTGATGAGGTGTGTGATCCGCGGCCAAGCTGGCGCGCAGATGCTGGGGACACAGGAAGATCGCTGCTGCCTTTCCGACGTGTTGTGTGCCTTGGGCGAGGGGATCTCTCCCTTCTATCTTGTTCCCGTGCCCTTCTTGTCTTGTCATTGTCGAGCACCGGTCCAGCCTGGCCTGTCCCCGTGCCAATCATCGAAAGTGTACGTTACGTACGTACGTCTCTCTGCTCATCAGACCGTTTTTGTTTCCTGGTCTCATATAGGTGGTGTGCTACCAATTTTATCTCACCTACCTGTGCTGTAGTACGCCACAGTCCACACAGCTAGCTAGTTCACTGGGAACTCTAGAAAGACTTGGAACAAGCTAGCTTTAGCAGCGTAGGCCGAGAGTTGATGGCGAGTTACGTGCGTGGAACACCTGCCGTGTGCACCCGAGGACAAACTGAACTGAAGAGAACACTCCACACGCTCCCGCGTCCCGCGCGCGCGCCGACCTAACGACGCGATGCTACAGTGTTCGGGAGATGGCTGGTGCCTTGACGACCACCCTACGGTGGTGGTTTGTTGAGAGGGCCGCCGTCGTGACCATGACAATGGGGATTTGGCTAGGGATGTGCCAGTCGGTGGCACTGATGTACTCCCTTCGTTTCAAGTTACTCGTCGCGGAAATAAATGTATCTAGAACTAAAATACATCTAGATACATCCATCTTTGCGACAAGTAATTTGGAATGAAGGGAGTAGATGGCGAACGCTGATCTTTTGAGTTCAGAATCCATGTGTTTGTCCTTGCTTAGATGGATCTGACAGTTGCCCACAAAGTCGGACGGGACCTCGTTAGAGGGCGGGGAGTTCTCACGATTGCATTAAGAAGAGAAGAGTTTTTTTTTGAGAAACTTTCAATTTATTCATCTTCAATCATAACAGTACAAAGAACAACAGGGATAATAAAAAATTACAACCATGTTCGTGGACCACCTAGCGACGACTACAAGCACTGGAGCGAGCCGAAGGCGC
>NC_041384.1:68881789-68896190 GCF_002162155.2 Triticum dicoccoides | reverse complement strand
AGTCGGGCAAACCTTGTTGTAGTAGACAGTTGGGAAGTCGTCGTGCTAAGACCCCACAGGACCAGCGCACCAGAGTAGCAACCATCGCAAATCAGAAGAACCAAACCTATAAACACCTAAACGAAGACGAACGAAGAACGAATCTAAATAGATCCACCGAAGGCCAACACCGACCAAATCCCACAAGATCCGACGGAGGCAAACCTCCACACGCCCTCCGGCGATGCTAGACGCATCATCGGGACGGGAATAAAACGTGGGAGACATTATTCCTACTAAGGGATGTCGTCGCCGCCACACAGCCCCAACCAAGACGACGCTGACTCTAACAAGAACGAGAACGGGGTCCCTCCCGCCGGCGAGGGGCCGAGATCCTCCACACCTCCATGGCCTAGAGGCCATCGGAGATGAGACGGACCGGCGGCGCCGCCGACGGGAGGACAAGAGCTTTTCTTGTGGAGGAGGAAAGAAAGAAGGAAAAACAAATCCAAAAACAGTACACATCACGGTTAAAAGGAAAATCAAGCAAAAACAAAAAAACACAAAAGAAAACAAGAATCAGACCTAGAGAAAGGTGTTTAGCCAGACACACAAGCACACAAGCTCATGAAACATCATTTGAGCCCGACACAAGAGCGCCGAAACCCAAAACCACCAAACGCAACATATGTCCAGCCAAAGTGACCAGCATGCTCGCAAGATATCTCAAACACCACAAGCCTCTCAACCGCCTATGTATCGAAACTTATAACACATTTTTCTAACAAAGTCTTCAAATCGGTTTTATTTGGCTAGGGTGAAATCCCACAAACTTTCCTTTCTTGGACATCTGCAGTACTGGCGGGTTTTTTAATGAATGTTTTTGGGGTAAATATGCCCTCAAGAAAAAACATTGGGGTAGGAGGAAATCTGCCGGTAAGTTGGGTTCCGTATGCGTAGCATTTTTGTTTCATTTGCGATGCTAGTGTTAACATTGTTTTGATTTCTACATCGGTGCCATGACTGAGATCCCCCATTTTGATAGGGAGCAACTATAGCCGAGTCAACTTAGAAATAGTTTTCTCTATCCACAATCCACATCGATTGCCGTTTGATAAAACATTTGTCGTGATTTTATATTTGCGAGGATCTAGATGTTTGGATCCAATGATTTGTTACCATTGATTTGAAATTAGTTATTTTCCAGGTTTCTTGATAAATAGCAAAACCCCATTTTGGTGAGATCAAAAGATGATGAATATCTAACTATCTTAAAAGATATTATTGCGACAACATTGGGGTGCATTATTGTAATTTTGTCTTATGTGTGATATTTTTTCATATTTCTTTTCGGCAACTACTCCGCATATGATATTTTATCCTACGATCTCTATACAACAGTCAATCAAATGGTTGGGGCTGCACTTTGCCTATTCATGGACGGTGTGATCGGTAGGTTTGTACCAAAATCGGACAAAGGATGTTGTATGTATGGCATCACTCGTTTCTTTTTTTAATAAGAAATGAAGAGATTTGCTGATTTTTGAAACAAATCAGAGTGGATAGAAAAAGATTAGGAGGTTGAGTGAGGACAAATTATTTTTCAAGGGTTAAGTGAACCAAGCTAATAGTTTAAGATTGCAAAGAAGACTTATTCCAAGAATGAACCACTCTTACATATAATAGTATGGGATACCATCTCTCTGTTCGAGAGAAAAAAAATCCCCATACAAAATTGATGTGTCACCAGGATCGGTTACGTACTTCCTCAATTGATTACAATGGCAATGGATTTGCCACAAAAATTTACTTTTACTTTGTCTAATGTATGTATCTTTTTTGTTTGTTTGAAGATTTGGTCTAGTGCTGTTCCTGCAGCGTTGTCGCCTTGTTCCACCTGTCCATGAAGCGGCTCATCCTCGCCAGTGCAACGTCCAGCGTGTCCAGGCTCATGTTGGCGAAGCACACCCTGAACCACCCGGGCTCCGAGCAATGGCACGACGACCCCGGCGAGATGTTGAGCTTCACCTCGCGCAGCATCAGGTCCCACAGCCGCAGCTCGTCGGCGACCGTGGCCTCACCGCCGTCACGGAGCAGCCGCCGCATGTCCATCCACACGAACAGCCCGGCATTGCTGGGCAGGCACGGCACGCCGGAGCGGGCCAGCCCGGCCACCATGTGGTCGTGCCGCACCCTGAGGCGCTCGCGGTTGGTGCGGATGTACTCCTGTGCGAACGCGGCGTCGGAGAGCATGGCGGCGAGCGTCTTCTGCGTCTGCGACGACACGAGCGTGAAGCTGGACATGCGCCGCGCGGCCGTGACCACCGCGTCGTTGTACGAGTACACCACGCCGACGCGGAACCCCGGGAGCCCCAGGTCCTTGGAGAGGCTGTACACGATGTGCACGCGCCCGGCGACGTCGTCGCCGCGCGACTCGACGAGCTCCGCCACGCTGACGAGGTCCGGCGCGGCGAACACGGAGCCGGAGTATATCTCGTCGGAGATGAGGTGGATGTTCTTGCGCACGACGAAGTCGAGGACGTCCTCCAGCGCCGACCGCTCCACCGTCGTGCCGAGCGGGTTGGACGGGTTCGTGAGAAGGACGCCGCGGACGCTCATCCCCGCCGCCGCGGCCTCCTCGTACGCCGCCTCGAGCGCGGCGACCGTGACCTGGAAGCCGTTGGAGCTGTGGCAGTGCACGGGCACGATGTTCACCCCCGTCCTCCACCGCAAGTCCCGATCAAACCTGCACGGCGCCATGCATGTCAGGACAAGAGCACGGGCAATGGAACAGTAGTGGCTTGCTCTGGTTGGTTGGCTTGTTGCTTACCCCGGGTAGTACGGCGTAGGGATGAGCAGCGCGTCTCCCGGGTTGGCGAGGATGAACGTGAGCAGCTCGTTGGCCGCCGTCGCGCCGGCGGTGAGCACGATGCGGTCAGGGTCAAACCTCACCTTTCCGCCCCTTATCTTCTCCATGAAACTCGCCATCGCCTGCAAGCAAAGGGCACCGGACCGCCACAAAGATCAGTCCACGCCGTCGGAGACAAGCAAGATAAAGCAGAGCACACATGCTCTTGTGCATCAACGACGTACCTTCCGGAAGGTTTTGAGGCCGTGGTAGTCCTGGAAGAGGGCGTTGTCCCGGAAGCTGGCGACGCCGGAGCCGGGGCGGGCGCCGCCCCACCCGGCCGCCTCCGGGTGCTCCCTGAGGAACCCCTCCAGGAGGTCGAAGGAGACCTGGTTCTCCGCGAGGCCCATCTGGATGACGCCGCCGGGGTTGGTGACGGCGTCGTAGGGGTCGTCGTCGTAGGCCCTCCACCCGGCGAAGTAGGGGGAGTCCTCGCCGTGGGCGCTGGAGGTCGCCACCCGCGACAGGGGAGGCGAGGAAGCAGCGGGCAACAGCATGCCGCCCATGGTCTTTGCGCCTTGGAGTGACAAGCAATGGAGCAGGACTCTTTTGAGGTTGAAAGCTCGCAACGCAATGCAATGGCAAGGAGCAAAGCTAGAACAGCTCAAGAATGTGAATGCGCTCGCAAGGTAGAGCTGGGTGTGGTGATCCTGGCTGGTCTTGGGGATATATATAGGCAAAAATATGGCAGTATATATACTGGTGTGAAATCATTCGGTTGTCAAAGTTGCCCCCGGGGGAGGACCCAGTTGTCACAAGAGCCCCAAAATTTTAAAATGGCTAATATTCATTTTTTCTGACAATTAATGGCTAATGTTTATTTTTTGACAATTAACGGCTAATATTATTACGTTATATATATTTTCAATAATTAATGGCTAATATTCCTATTACCTGACATGATGTAAGATTTTACCAATGGTTAGAGCATGTTCAACCATAGTTGCCTAATATAAGTCCCTATACGCCCATGGACACGTCCGGACAGCTCCGGACACGCTGCTGGCAGTGACCGGACATATTAATTGACCTTGATTTAGCACAAAGTTAATAGAGAGTACCATTATAGAACACACAAGATAAGCAAGGAAAGATTTAACAATGATAGCTAATATTTCTCTGCCTTCAAATTCAGTCTTCTGTTATAAACTAGCAGCGTGCAGGTTTACCTTTTTCTCTTTTGTGCTTGAGGCGTACATGAGTGGTAGCTAGTACTCTTTACGTCCCGTAATATAAAAGCATTTTTTGAACTATCTTATATTATGGGATGATGGAGTAGAAGACATGGAGATTGCACCATTTGTTAGACATACTAATGTAAGTGTAACATAGTACGTTGGCAGCAAATCAGTTGATTATTATTTAATCGAGAAATTTAGAAAATATATATTGTGTCAAAAATGTAAGACATACTATACGCGATACGGCCGCGCCGTCCATTTGCTTGTACCGCCACATGCTCATGCTCATGATGAGGTTGGAGCCGACATCGATAGATGGCGCAAAGTCGTTTAGCGTTAATATTTTATAAGTCGTTAGTACATATTTTAAGTATAGGAAATATACTTTTTTATCTCCATTACACTTTTTGCGGTTAAAAATGTACTTCCTCCGTCTCATAATGTAGAATGTTTTTTGACACTATACTAGTGTCAAAAATATCCTACATTATGGGATAAAGGGAGTACTAGTTTATATTTAAAGTGGGTTCAACATATCTTAGCTCAGGACCCGGCACTCGTCATACTCGGTTTGGTATTACTAACACGCATGATTTGAAAAGTCATGATGATATTACTAAAGAATTTTTTTTATCAGATCATTTTTGCTTTTCACTTTGGACTAGAGCTGCAAACGAATCGAGCTCGAACGAGTTAGACTAAGCTTAGCTCAACTTATAATAAAATTCAAGCAAGCTAAAACTAAGTAAAATTCAAGGTCGAGCTGTAAAAGATGACTCGTGCTCAGCTTATAATGATCTTGAGTCGATCTCAAGCTAGTTTAGAGCTATATAAGATGTTCTTTTAAATTAAAGGCAATTTTCCAAACAAGATATGCCACAACACAACATAAGAAACCATCATAAAATTCGAACTATTCTCTGTCAACAGAAGACTAGTACTTAATAGTAAAGATCGTGGATAAACTAAAAAGAGAAGAAAATGAAGGTGTGTCTGCCCGCAAACTTTAAAGAAGGACGTCGATAACGCTCACACGTGTGTGCATTAAGAAGTCTGCCCACATGGTTTATGTGATGTCTAAGAGGATCAACCCACACGCTTACGTGTGGACAAAACAAGTAATGCCCACATGCCTCTTTTTTTCCCGCGGTCCCTCTCACACATCTATGTGTGGGCAAAATAGATAACGCACACACGCCCGTACGCCAGGCCTCCTACCTCACGGTCCCGCACGCCTCACGTGACAGTCACCACGCGCCCCACATTTGCCATGGTCCGGATCCTCTTCCATGTTCCTTTAACTGCAGTTGCCATGTCGCTGAACTACAGTTGCCATGTCGGACAACTACAGTTGCCATGGTTGCTTAACTGCAGTTGTCATCTCAGGTCAAGTGTCAGATGCCATTTTTGGACAAATGCAGCTGTTGCCATGTATGGTCTGGTTTACTATAGTTGCCATGATTTGAAAAACTTTAGGGGTTGCCATCTACTAATACTAGGCAGTTGCCATGTATGATCTGGTTTACTACAGTTGCCATGATTTGAAAATATTAGAAGTTGCCACCTACTAACACTAGGCAGTTGCCGTGTAGTGCTACAAAGAGACATGGAAAAATAACATGTTCGGATAAAAAGAGAGAGATGTCATCTGCTTACAAGCACACTAAGGCAGTTGCCATGTACCCTACAAAACACATGGCAACTGACATGTTCGGGTAAAAGAGAGAGTTGCCATCTTCTTACAAGCACACTAGGATAGTTGCCATGTATCCTGCAAAACACATGGCAACTGGCAGCTTTGAGTGTGGGAGAGGAGACTGGCATGTGGGAGAACTGATAAATGTCCACACACCAGCCCCTGTGTGGTCGAACTGCTAAACACCCACACATCGGTCCCTCCGTGTGGTGAAAATAAACGTGTGGGCGACCGAATGAATGTGCACACACCAGCCCAATCCTATGTGGCACCACAAACACGCCAAGATTCGTGCAACCACAAACGGACGTGGATCCACGCGTGTGGGCGAGATGCAAACGACCACACATGTGAGCGTTAGTGTTTCCGTAAAAGAAAGAATATGATATTTACACATGACTTTCCATGTAACATATCGAGGCTAAATTTTCTTTACACTTAGTCAAGCTTCCATGTTTGCTAGTAGGTAAAATGGAGAAAATACATATGCAACATATATGGCAATAAACTATCCTATTTCTTTTTAATACATATAAAGATTATTAATATAATTATATGATATCAGGCTAAAATTGAGCTAAAATCGAGCAAGTCAGTGTTGTCTCAAGATCACTCATTTCTCGACCGAACTATATAAAGTGCTCATAGTCAACTCATTTCTTTCTGAGTTGATCTCTAGTCGAGCCAAAATTCAAATCGATCTCGAGCGGCTCACGAGTCTCGAGATTTTCTTAGCCCTACTTTGGACAGTTAGCAATAATCTTTCTATGAACGTCCAGAAATTTGTTTCATGTAGCTTGGGAAGGAAATTTTGGATCATGGATACATAATCCTTTATGTGTAAGACCTATTGCTCATGCGATTTGGGATCCTCATTTTGATGAACCTGCTGTGGAAGCCTTTACTCGAGGAGTCTTTGGTACGTTTAATCACATGAACAAAATTATTCTACAAGTTGTGCCCGGCTCCGGCAAGGGAGGGGCGATGACAGATAGTTTCAGTATAGATGCTCATATTTTTTGATATAAATTTGGTCAAACTTTGTGTAGTTTGATTTCAAACAAATTTTATATGTGGAGTAAAAATAAGCAGAGGGAGTATATTATATATAGAAGTCTAAATTGGAAGAGTACATCAAATTTTGTCTAAAGATGCATAGATGCATCTTTGTTGAGATAGCCAAAACAACCCTTCATTAATAGCGGGTTAGGATTGAATTCTCCAGTTATCTATTAAGAGGGGGCATCTTAAAAGAGCTCATGTTAACAAAAATGCTAATCCTATGTGTTTCATCTAGAAATCCTACAATCCTTCTTAACCGAACTAAACCTCCTGCCCCCCTCCCCTTATATGTAACATATCGAGGCTAAATTTTCTTTACACTTAGTCAAGCTTCCATGTTTGCTAGTAGGTAAAATGGAGAAAATACATATGCAACATATATGGCAATAAACTATCCTATTTCCTTTTAATACATATAAAGATTATTAATATAATTATATGATATCAGGCTAAAATTGAGCTAAAATCGAGCAAGTCGGTGTTGTCTCAAGATCACTCATTTCTCGACCGAACTATATAAAGTGCTCATAGTCAACTCATTTCTTTCTGAGTTGATCTCTAGTCGAGCCAAAATTCAAATCGACCTCGAGCGGCTCATGAGTCTCGAGATTTTCTTAGCCCTACTTTGGACAGTTAGCAATAATCTTTCTATGAACGTCCAGAAATTTGTTTCATGTAGCTTGGGAAGGAAATTTTGGATCATGGATACATAATCCTTTACGCGTAAGACCTATTGCTCATGCGATTTGGGATCCTCATTTTGATGAACCTGCTGTGGAAGCCTTTACTCGAGGAGTCTTTGGTACGTTTAATTACACTAGTAAGCATGCACGTGCAACGTACGTCAGTTACCAACAAATGCATAGGAAAATAGACTGATACTCCGCCCTCATTCATTTTTGCAAGTGTATTAATACATTCCAAAGGTCAAATGTCCTTTCTTTGACATAATTACATATCCTCAACGGCAAAATATATCTTTTAAATTTCGCAAAAAAAATCTTTTAAACTATGTATGTGATTGAATGCATTTCATTGTAAGGGAAGAGATGTTTGATTCAAGGGAGACTAAAACAAAATAAAGATACAACCAGTTAACCAGCAATCTCACTTGCAGTCATCCTTAAACTTCACTATTTCTAGATGGATCAAGCTATAAGAATAGCAAGCTATACCCTTTGGTTATAGCAGCAAGAAGAAAGCCTTTTATCTTTAGATGTGCTAACTTTGTCCAGGTCAAATCTCAAGGCTCACACAATGCAAGATTTGATCCCCAAAAATGGCAATGGCACACTGTCTCATTAAGACACGTTCATTAACAACCCAAAGAATGAAAGGCCAACACAACCACCATAAAATACGTGCTTACAAAGCCATTGCTAGAGTGGGATGCTCTAACATAGATCATCAATGTAGACATCTAGACATCTAACAACACTGCCCATGTAGACATAATAAACAACAAATTCTTATCCTGGCAAGTTGAATTAGTGGATGACCCTACTGAATGAAAACAATGCTAATTGGCAGGAAATATCCATAATTATGTGAATTCCTTCGAGAAGGTGCTTCCTGGTCTCCTATATTACCTCATTGAATCCTACTGAAAACAATGCTAACTGGCAATTATACTACCTTCAACTACCTATTGCTCCTATCATCTTCTTATTGGGAACCGTCTATTTCTATCATTTCACAAGACAATAAAAACTTAAGGAAGGAAAATACCACAAGCACATTTTAGTTTTCTTTAGAAACTACGCTTCACATAACAATATCTTCAAAAAGAGGAATACTTCTAGGAAACAACAGGCGAATGGAAAGTGCATAATTATCAGCTTACACATAAAAATGATACTACAAAGTTAACAAATAACTTTCCTATCCAAATATCATGCCAGTTATATCAAACAAAAGTCGAATGGTCAACTAATGAAAGGATAATGTTACATTGTCACTCACCTTGCTACTGTTGTGATGTTGATCAAATATAATTTTTGCACGTGGTGACGTTATCCTTAGTTTTCTTTTACCCATGCTGATGGACCCTGTCATCATTTGCTCCTCTCCTGCTTCTCTATTGTTCAATATTGGCGCTTCATATTCTTTGTTCAAGTCATTTGAACCTACATGAGTTGGCATATACTTTCAAACTAAAACTGATACTCAGCCATGTTACATGAAGATGCCATTCATTCTCCATGATCATCGAACGCACAACTCCTAGCAGTCCATATTCTACATGTGTTACAAGCACCTGAATGTACTCCTATTATTTCAAATAGTACTACGTTAACTAAAGTGATCAACAACACACATTAAATGGTTGGAGAATCATGGCAATTCTTCTTTGGGCTGGTCAATAAGTTAATAGAATAATAGTTCAGCTTCCAAAGTAGCTGAAAACAACACTATTCTAAGTACAGAGGCTTGGCATACGCAACCAGATATGATGCTTGCTCCTCAAATTTTGCATGTGAGTGCGTAATATCTCATCATCCAAGGAATGAATGAAATTTCTGACTTCCTAAAGGGGCTTGGCCTCCAAAAAAGCTCATCAAAATTCCAACAAAAAATGAGCTAATCACAATTCCTACAGAAAAAGTGATAACCAAAATTCCAGCCAAAAGGGCTAACCAAAATTGGGCGACACATATCTCTACAATCTTCACATTTCCAATTTTTTGTCGATTCAAGCAGACAACTGGGAGTGTGTTTTTAACTTTTTATTCCCTTGTCGCCTAGAGCATGCGCAGCAGCCACAACCACATGGTCAAGGTGGTGCAAATTTGAAATGAAAATATAAGAGTATTACGGGTATGCAGAAGTAGGAAAGCCTCATAGCCATTTGCGACGTAGTTGATTAAAAATGCATGCTCACAAGATATTTATGTATTTTTCCATTGGGCAGTTAAAAAGAATACGTGTATTGCAATGAGCTATTTTAGTTTGCATGAGTCAGTACCAGCTCAATATTCCACATATTGCAGCAATAAATGATAAGACAAAATTAGAAATATGAGCATTGAAGTACACCGATCTAAAAAAATACTACCTCCATCCGGAATTAATCGCTGAAATGGATGTATTTAGACGTATTTCAGTGCTAGATACACACGTTTGAGCGACAAGTAATTCCGGACGGAGTGAGTAGATCACAATCATTCCAACTCAAACCCAGTAAATTCAGTACCAAATATAATTTGCTTTGTATAAGTTGCAACTTGAAACCCCTAGCTCGTGTTTACAACCAAAGTAAATGCCCATTTCATTCCCATTATGCATAATATGATAGCTTGTTACTCCAGAATGTAAGGGTAATTACTAATTAGGCTATTTTGGAAACATTAAGAAGATACGCCAGTCAAATGGTTCAGACTTCAAGGTCATATATCATAACAGTGAGGAGTGAAATACCTAATTTGTATGCTTGAGAGATTATCTTAAGTTTGACAACCTTTACATAGCCAATTCAAAAAAAAAAGACAACCTTTACCTAAATATTACATCGTTCATCAGAATGGATTCCTCCGCAAAGGACAAGTGAAGTGACCCACTAAGTTCACGGCTAGCACACATCACTTTCTCTTGTCATTAGTTCAATTGAAGTTTCGAACTTGCAGGCACAACCATAAGCGTAAGCTAAATTCTTTGAAGTTTGATGTACAGTAGTGTGCTTAACAAGAACCAGGTCTTACCAACTGACTTGCTTCCACCATGTGACCCAGTAGTCTCGATCCTGCGATCTACAACCCATTGGAACAACTGGAAGGGAAGGAAACCATTTAAACCATTATAATCAGAACCAAGTGAGGTTAGATTAAAGTAAAACAAACAAACAAACAAACAGTGCAGGTTTATCTTGCTAGGGCGTAGACCTTCTCAAGCTTGGAGCTTTGGAGTGACGCAACACTCCTAAGTCCTTTCATGAGCATGCTGGTCATGCAAAAGAGTTCAAGAGTGACATTACATGAGGAAATTGTTGCAGGTTACAATAGCATCCACTAAAGATTCTAAGTTGGACAGGGATTCAAAATTTGCAGCTACAATTTATCAGCTTTTATAGTCAGAGATGGTTGACCGGAGACCAATGTTGTCGTAATGCATCGGTTCCTCTATGTACAACGATTCCACCGCTACCACATCAAAATGGAAGACACAATTATGGTGATGTTACAGGGCAAACTATATGCCAACAATTGACTATAGAACTGTAACACCCTCGATGCGACTATATCTCCCACGTGTCGAGGCACGACTTAGAGGCATAATCGCATTGAAGGCATATGTTGCAAGTTAGGTAATCTTCACAACATCCCATGTAATATAGATAATAAAAGGGGAGATAACATAGTTGGCTTACACTCGTCACGTCAATCAAGTACATAAATAACATTACATCATCCAAACACTCATGGCCCGACTACGGCGCCAAAATAAAAGATAACCCAACAAGCGACACGGTCCCGATCACCCCCAACTGGGCACCACTACTGATCATCAGGAAAAGAAACATAGTAACGTTGAGAGTCTTCGTCGAACTCCCACTTGAGCTCAAGCGCGTCTCCTGGAGCGGAATCATCGGGCCCTGCATCTGGTGTAATAGTAATATGTGAGCCACAGGGACTCAGCAATCTCGCACCCTCGCGATCAAGACTATTTAAGCTTATAGGTAAGGCAAGGTACAAATATATGTGGAGCTGCAGCAAGCGACTAGCAAACTATGGTGGCTAACTTATTCGCAAAAGAGAGCGAGAAGAGGAGGCAAAGCGCGAGCGAGAAACTAGAGAACAACCTACGCAAACATTACTCCAACACCGTGTCCACTTCCCGGACTCCGCCGAGAAGAGGCCATCACGGTAACACACTCAGTTGAATCATTTTAGTTAAGTTAAGGTTCAAGTTATCTACAACCGGACATTAACAAATTCGCATCTGCCCATAACCGCGGGCACGGCTTTTGAAAGTTCAAATCCCTGCAGGGGAGTCCCAACTTAGCCCATGACAAGCTCTCACGGTCAACGAAGGAATAGACCTCCTCCCAAGACGTTCCGATCAGACTCGGTATCTCGGTTCATCAAGACACTTCGACAGGTTAAAACAAGACCAGCAACACCGCCCGAATGTGCCGACAAATCCCAATAGGAGCTGCACATATCTCATTCTTAGGGCACACTCAGATGAGACATCCTACGAGTAAAACCAACCCTCAAGTTGCCCCGAGGTGGCCCTGCAGTCTACTCAGTCGGACCAACACTCAGAGGAGCACTGGCCGGGGGGGGGGTAAAATAAGATGACCCTTGGGCTCCGGAAACCCAAGGGAAAAGAGGCTAGGTGGCAAAAGGTAAAACCAAGGTTGAGCATTGCTGGAAAAGCTTTAATCAAGGCGAACTATCAAGGGGTTCCCATTATAACCCACCCGCGTAAGGAACGCAAAATCCGGGAACATAACACCGATATGACGGAAACTAGGGCAGCAAGAGTGGAACAAAACACTAGGTGAGAGGTCGAGCCTTCCACCCTTTACCAAGTATATAGATGCATTAAGATAACATGGCAATATAATGATATCCCAACAAGTAAATAAGTGTTCCAACAAGGAACGGCCTCCAATCTTCACCTGCAACTAGCAACGCTATAAGAGGGGCTGAGTAAAGCGGTAACATAGCCAATCAACGGTTTGCTAGGACAAGGTGGGTTAGAGGTTTGACATGGCAATTTGGGAGGCTAGAAAGCAAGTGGTAGGCATCGTAGCATTGGCATAGCAAAAGAGCGAGCAATCTAGCGTAGCAAAGATAGTAGTGATTTCGAGGGTATGATCATCTTGCCTGCACAGTTGTCAGAGTTGGCTGGATCCTCGAAAGCAAACTCAACGGGCTCCTCGTTAGCGAACTCGTCTCCCGGCTCTACCCAAACAAGACAAACAAGCAACAAGGACACAAATCAACCACGTGCAACTCAAACAACAGAATGCAAAGATGATTTGCTATGCGGGATACGATGCGGGATGCATATGCAAGATTTGACAAGGGATGCATGAATCTGGCCTCAACTTGGGAATCCAAGTGTGCCGCTGGAAAGGTGAGATGAAATCGCTTGAAAACGATATAAAAACGCCGGAATCGGAGTTACGGTTTGGAAATGGCAAGCGATTCAAATATGACACCGGTCTGCGATTTACAGCAAGTAGCCATCTAAATGCAACGATATGTACATGCTACAGCAGCCAAACATGACAACAAAATACATGGCAGGGATGCATTCATGATGCTTAACAAAAGTCTAGCACTGAGCTACGGCCAATTCATCCATTAACAGGTTCAAACAAGCATGGCAAAAATGCATATGACAAACAGATTTCAGACTTAGTGAAATTAACACTTGTCTGGAATTTCAGATCAGGTAGCACTCTTCGGAGCAACAAAACTACATGCTACAAGACCTAAACATGGCAAAGTAAAGTATGGCATGGAGCTACTCAAAGAGCTTAACAAAATTCCCTTAGTGACCGTGAGCCAAAAGGGATCAGAAAATACAATTGCAAGCATGTGAATATGGCAAAAACATAATCAGTTTTCAGACTTAGTGAAAACTGGCACATGCTGAAACATAACTCAAGTAGGCATGTTTACGAGCTCGATGCACTCACTACGGTGCAATTCATGATTAGCTAAGCATACATACATCCAGAATACACAAAATGAAGCTAGATATGGCAAGAACAATAGCATAGCATGCACGGATCAACTACAACATCCTTGGCAAAATTGCAAACAAGTTGACAATCTGCCCAGATTCACAAAGTAGCAAAAGTAGAGCTTGATTGACTCAAGTTAGGGTGCTCCATAATTGCAAACAAAGACATGGGTGGATAGAGCATTACAAGGTTAATAAAACAACCTTACTGATCATCCTCAAAAGAGGCACGGATCACTAGGAAACAACATGAACATATGGCCATATGAGATAAGCAGCTCAAGGACTTAATAGAATTGCTAAGTCCCTGAAAACAGAATTACCAAGTGCACCACTTTGCAAACTCGTGCTAATCACCACATCCAACACAAAAATACATGGGTTGCACCTCTGGAAAGATGACAAACCCTTAACAAAACATATGTAGAACTCATGGGCATATCATGCACACAATAATCATGGCAAAAATGACAAATATCTAAATGGAGCAGCAGATCTGACAATTATCTCAAGTAGCCCTCTTCTAACAGCATTTCAGGCATCAAGATGAACTCCAATGAAAATGATGCAATGGAACGAAATGATGTACTCTCTGAGATGAACATTTTGATATGCTATATGCCAAAAATGGAGCTACAGATGCAAAGTTACGAGGCTATGAACATGAGCAAAAAAATTAGGGACTTAGGGAAAAAAACGGGGTCAACCCTAATATTTTCAGATCTGGATCGGGGGCATGCGGAACGAGGTTCGACGCCGTCCTCGCCGGAGTAGGAGGGAGAGGCCGGCCGGGACTTGCCAGAGATGGGGAGGAGCGGGGCCGGCGCGGCGTTTGGCGGTGACGGACGAGGGCGGCGGAGTGGCGGCGGACTCTGGGCG